>NC_087166.1:21668765-21688765 GCF_035594125.1 Scylla paramamosain | reverse complement strand
AGGAAGGAAGAAGAGATGGACATGAGGGTGACTAGAGGAGGAGGAAAAGAAGAAAGAAGAAAAAAGAAAAAAAGAATGAGAAGAAAAGAAGAAAAAGAAAAAAAGAATGAAAAGAAGAAATAAGAAGAAAAGAAAAGACGAAAAGAACAAAACAATCTGCAGAAGGAAGAGAAGAAAGAGGAGGAAGACAACGACGACATCACTGGCGGTGGTTGCAGGAGGCGGCGGCGGCGGCGGCGGCGGCGGCGGCGGCGGCGGCGGCGGCGGCGGCGGCGGAGGAGGAGGAGGAGGAGGAGGAGGAGGAGGAGGAGGAGGAGGAAAAGCGGAGGGCGGCTTTGGGATAAGGAGTCGGGTGAGAGTGAAGGCGGCGGCGCTGGCTGGCCCATCCCGCGCTGCACATTCCTTGATTCAGTTAAAGCGCCTGATTACCTCGCTTCAATTATAATCGAGTTAGCGCTAATTACAGACCCGTCCGGCACATCTTGCCAGGCGCCTGGAGACACTGACCCAGAGAGAGAGAGAGAGAGAGAGAGTCTGAAAGTAAAGATTTTTTTGTTTTTTTGGGGTGGAATAATTAAAGAAAACTGACACGAAATTTGGGGAGAATTTTTTGAATATGTAAAATTTTGTGACCTTGTGTGGCTCTCTGTGACCTTGTGTGGTTTTGCGTGACCTTACGTGGTTCTGTGTGACCTTACATGGCTCCCTGTGACCTTGTGTGGTTCTGCGTGACCTTGTGGGATTCTGCGTGACTTTGTGTGGTTCTGCGTGACCTTGTGGGGTTCTGCATGACATTGTGTGGTTCTCTGAGTATGTGGGGTTCTGCGTGACCTTGTGTGGTTCTCTGTGACCTTGTGTGGTTCTGCGTGACCTTGTGTGGTTCTTTGTTATCTTGTGGGGTTCTGCGTGACCTTGTGTGGTTCTGCGTGACCTTATGGTGTTTAGTGTGACCTTGTGTGGTTTTGCGTGATCTTATGGTGTTTATTGTGACCTTGTATGGCTCTGCGTGACCTCGTGTGGTTCTCTGTGACCTTGTGTAGTTCTGCGTGACCTCGTGTGGTTCTCTGTGACCTTGTGTGATTCTGCATGACCTCGTGTGGTTCCCCTGTGTCCTTGTGTGGTTCTCCTGTGTCCTTGTGTAGTTTTTCTGTGACCTTGTGTGGTTCTTTGTGACCTTGTGTGGTTCTTTGTGACCTTATGGGTTTGTGTGACTTTGTGTGGTTTTCTTGTGACCTTTTGTGGTTCTCTGTGATCTTGTGTGCTTCTGCGTGACCTTGTGTGGTTCTTTGTGACCTTGTGTGGTTCTGCGTGATCTTGTGCTGTGTAGTGTGACCTTGTTTTGGCCTTGGATAAAGTGGTGGTCTGTATGTGACGTTGTTTATAGCTTAGTTTTTGGTGACCTGTGGAATGTTCTAGTGATCAGGTGTCATTGTGAGTGGCTATATTTTGTTGTAATGGTCTTTTCGATTTTTTTTATTGCCATTTCTTTCCTTATTGCCCTCAGAACACACGTATGTAGAGCAGAAGACAATAGAACGTACAGAGCAGTCAGTAACCACGTCCATGAATACCCAGTAGAACACGTGTTATTTCCCTCTTGACTTACGTGGACGGCGAGTAGCGCTGAGAAATACTGCTCTGTGACCTTGTGTGGTTCTGCGTGATCTTGTGTGATTCTGCGTGACTTTGTGTGGTTTTGCGTGACTTTGTGGGATTCTGCGTGATTTTGTGGGATTCTTCGTGACTGTGTGGTTCTGCGTGACTTTGTGTGATTCTGCGTGATTTTGTGTGATTCTGCGTGACTTTGTGTGGTTCTGCGTGACCTTGTGTGATTCTGTGTGACCTTGTGGGATTCTGCATGACCTTGTGTGATTCTGCGTGACCCTGTGTGATTCTGCGTGACTTTCTGTGGTTCTGCGTGACTTTTTGTAATTCTGCGTGACTTTCTGTGTTTCTGCGTGACCTTGTGATGCTTAGTGTGACCTTGTGTGGTTCTGCGTAACAAAAGAACATAATGTATATAGCGCAGAGGGCGATACAACATATAATACAGTCAGTACCATATCCTTGAATACCCAGAACAGCACACTTTATTTCTCCCTTGGCTTGCATGGACGGCGAATACCACTAGCGTCCTGGGAAATGATGCCTTTGTATATACACACGAGGCAATAAAGTGTAATAATAGCACAACCAGTTAACATATCCTTGAATAACTCAGAATAGCACGAGTTAATTCCCCTTTGACTTGCGTTGACGTGGACGGTGACTGGCGGGCTGAGAAATGCTGCTTTGTATATACACAGCACGACGTGACATGAACGCTTCTTTGTGAGTCAGTGCGGGAGAGCGCTCACGTGGCCGCCTCGAGATGGAAGCTGGAATAACATTAACTCATAATAAATCCGAGGAACAGACGATGCTTGTGGCGATAGCGAGGAAAATGTCTCATAATGTTGCATATCGTGTGTCCTGCGAGGCGCGGCGAGGCGGGGCGCTGACCTGAGGAGGCAGAGGTCGGGGAGTGATGGAGGAGGATCTGTGTGTGTGTGTGTGTGTGTGTGTGTGTGTGTAGGTAAGTGGGTACGTGGGTGTGGATTGGTGTGTGAGGGGTGATGATTGGTGTGTGTTGGGGGGAGTGAGGTGTCTGTGTGTGTGTGTGGGTGTGGGTGAGTGGGTATGGTGTGTGTGTGTGTGTGTGTGTGTGTGTGTGTGTGTGTGTGTGTGTGTGTGTGTGTGTGTGTTACGGTATTTCCTTTTTTTATGTAGGAAGGACACTGGCCAAGGGCAACAAAAATCCAATAAAAAGAAAAAAAGGCCCACTGAGATGCCGGTCCCCGAATAAGATCCAAAGCGGTAGTCAAAAACTGAAGGATAAGTGTCTTGAAACTCCCTCTTAAAGAAATTCAAATCATATAAAGAAGGAAATACAGAAGCAGGCAGGGAGTTCCAGAGTTTACCAGAGAAAGGGATGAATGATTGAAAATATTACATTAGAGAGGTGGACAAAATAACGGTGAGAGAAAGAAGAAAGTCTTGTGTAGCGAGGCCGCGGGAGGAGAAACATGCAGTTAGCAAGATCAGAAGAGCAGTTAGCGTGAAAATGGCGGTAGAAGATAGCAAGAGATGCATCATGATTGTTTTAATTGTTCCGTAGCCATGTATTATTTCAACTTGTGGTCTATGAAACTTAATTACTTACTCATTTACTCATTCACTCACTTGCTGTGCGTTTGGATGAGGTGGAGAGGCATGAAGTGTGTGTGGGAGAAGGTATATGAGTGAATTGGTGGATGATTGCGTGTGTGTGTGTGTGTGTGTGTGTGTGTGTGTGTGTGTGTGTGTGTGTGTGTGTGTGTGGGCGTCGTGCACCTATTCATGAGTGCTTTTAAAACAGCTTCCCGCCATCACGCCGCTGACTCACCGCCACACGCGTCCACACAACTCCACCCTCTGCTTGTCAATGCCCCC
Organism: Scylla paramamosain; assembly: GCF_035594125.1. Taxonomy (NCBI): domain Eukaryota; kingdom Metazoa; phylum Arthropoda; class Malacostraca; order Decapoda; family Portunidae; genus Scylla; species Scylla paramamosain. The sequence goes on along the minus strand of NC_087166.1, from coordinate 21,685,294 downwards.
ACACCCCTCACCAATCCCTTCACCCCACCATCCCGTCACCCATTCCCCATTATCCTCACCCCTAACTCCTATTATTCCCTCACCCCTCACCCGACCACCCTCACCCCTATTGGTCCTTCACTTCTCAGTCTTCACCCATTTGCTCCCTCACCAATCACCCATTCATCCTCACCTGCATTGCTCTTTCACCCCTTAACCCAGTGCTTCTTCACCCCCTCATCAACCCCTTCACCCCGTCACCTCTTCATCTTCACCCTCCCCTGTTACATCCACCTAGCCACCCAGATACACTTCCCCTTCACCTCCTCATTTATATCGTTCATTTCCTCTCATCCATTAAATTCATCAACCTTTTTTTTTTCTCACTCATACTTTGTTCCTCTTCCTCTCCCACTCTCTCTTGCTCTCACTCTCGTTCACCTTCTTATCCTCGCCATTTCTGACCTTGTCTGTCCTCTACTCATTATACTCTTTCCCCATCTCTCTCTCTCTCTCTCTCTCTCTCTCTCTCTCTCTCTCTCTCTCTCTCTCTCTCTCTCTCTCTCTCTCTCTCTCTCTCTCTCTCTCTCTCTCTCTCTACATCTATCCGATTTCTTATTTCCCTCTGACTCCATATCTCTCTTCTCACTTCTCCACCTCTTATCCCCCCATTTCCACCTTCCTCCCCCATCTCCTCTCCCTTCTCATGTCCCTCTTCCAACTCTCCCTCTCTACCCCTCCTCCTTCACACTTCTTCCTCTTCCATCTCCTTTTCCTCTTCCATCTTTATCTATCTTTCTGCTCTATCTTTTCTCCCTTCTCCTCCATCCCTCCTCCTCCTCCTCCTCCATCTTGGCGTGTGTGGATGAAGGTGTTTATTCTCTTAATGCGAGTGGGTGGGCGGGCGGATGAGCGGGTGGACGTATGGCTGTTCCGCCCGTCTGTTCGTACCCGCCCATCCCTGCCGGACAGCACAATGCACGCCCATCACTTACCGAAGGTGTATTATAAGAGATTCCCTTCTAGATTCTTGTGGGCCTCACGGTGTTGTGTTGTGAGTGGCGGCGGCGGCGGTGGTGGTGGTGGTGGTGGTGGTGGTGGTGGTAGACTAGCACAAAATGGGATGAAATAGGTTCTTATGGAGGTGGTGGTGGTGGTAGTAGTAGGATAGCAAAAAATAAATAAATGAATAATATTGTGTTTGTGCTTTGTGAGGAATGAAAGTGCTACAATTAAGGAGCGTTAGGTTAGGTTAAGCAGAGTAACAAAAGTAAAATGTTGTGTATATGCTGTGTAAGAAATGAAAGTGCTGATATTAAGAAAGGTTAGCTTAGGTGGTGGTGGTGGTGATGGTGGTGGTGGTGGTGATGGTGGTGGTAACAAAAAAAGAAAAAAAAGAAAAAAAAACTGGAAAATATTGGCGTGTCTTTTGCTGTGTGAGGAATGAAAGTGGTGATAAGAAGGAAGGTTAGCTATTCGTGTTCAGGTCTCGCGGTGATGCAAGTCTCTCCTTAAAGACTGCGAGGACTGAACTGGCACGGCTCTCTTGGTCTCTTGGCTCTCTCTTCCTGCTGCTGTTTGGCGGTCAGTGGCTTTGTGAAGATTTTTATTATTATTATTATTATTATTATTATTATTATTATTATTATTATTATTATATTTAATTTTATTTCCTATTTTCTGTATTTATACATTTTATTTTAATTCTTATTTGTTTATGTATGTTATTTTTTCTGTATTGATTTTTATATATTTTTTTTTTTTTTTCTCGCATGCTACAATGAAAGGGTTAAGAGAAGGCAGGGTAGTGGAAGGGGTAAGATCAGAAAGTACATAATATTGTGATATACTACAGCACCCTCTATTGACAAGCTTTTGACTAGACTGGTGGAGAGAGAGAGAGAGAGAGAGAGAGAGAGAGAGAGAGAGAGAGAGAGAGAGAGAGAGAGAGAGAGAGAGAGAGAGAGAGAGAGAGAGAGAGAGAGAGAGAGAGAGAGAGAGAGAGAGAGCGCATGAGGCCATTAACCTCCTCCTCCTCCTCCTCCTCCTTCATTTTCTTATTTCTGTCACATTCATCAACATCATAAAATTTCTCTCTCTCTCTCTCTCTCTCTCTCTCTCTCTCTCTCTCTCTCTCTCTCTCTCTCTCTCTCTCTCTCTCTCTCTCTCTCTCTCTCTCTCTTTCTGTGTGTGTGTGTGTGTGTGTGTGTGTTCACTGACTGACGGGTCCTGCTGGTGCACTCCCCGGGGCCGTCCCCCTGTGCTGGCGTCCCTTGGTGAAGATCGCTGCGTGGCGGTGCTCGCAGCAGTACCACACGTGGGCGCCTCGCAGGCCTGGCTGTCCGCGTCCTGACTCGTTAATTGCACGCTGGGGGTCGCTTGGCGGGAGGGACGGCAAGGTGCGGGGCGGGGCATGGTGGGTGGGGCACTTCCTCACTCACACCGCCTTGTCAACATATAGAAAAAGAAAAGAAAACTTAACTATGCCTTTAAATTATTCTGCAACTTCAAATCAAATGACAAACAATTATTCTGTATCTCCCAAAATTACCAAAGAAAACTTCATTATCCACGAGGGAGGTCTCAAGACGCTTATCCCTCAACTTTGAATAACACATTTGGGTCTTCAGGGACTGGCACCTCAGTGGGCCTTTCTCTTCTGTCTTTGTTGCCAGTGCCCCTCATACATAAAAAAAAAGGGTACTCACGATTCATACCTCCCCCCGAACTAATTTTCCCCACCTTTAAATGAAGTAGTAAAATTTTCCCTGCCTCCCCCCTTAAAAAAAGAAAAAGAAATACCCCACACCTTTAAATAAACTACAAAATATCTCGTCATTCACACATACAATTCGGTCTCTCCTTACTTGTCTCCACTGTCAACACTATCTCACACCTTTAAGTAAACCGGTAAAAAAGTTCACTCACACACACTCAGTTTAATCCCTTCCCTTCTTCACACACCCAAAAAATAAATAAATAAATAAAACTATCTTACACTCTTTAAATAAACCAGTAAAAACTCCCCATTAGTAATTTCAATTCAGTCAGTTTAATCCCGTCCCTTCTTCACACACCCCTGTCCAAAAAATAAAATAAATAAATAAATAAAACTATCCTACACCCTTTAAATAAACAGTAAAAACTCCCTACTACTACTTTCAATTCAGTCTTCGCCTCTTCCTCCAACCACTGCCAAAAACACAATCCTTCACCTCACAGTCACCCACAACAGTCTGGGAACAATTCAGGTCTCTTCTCTATCCACACCTGAGAAAGTCCAGGTTGCTTTCACTGTTACTCGCGAAAGGCCGATGACGCGAGGGACAGATTCCGAAGGGCATTATCTCGCGCCGTGTCACTGGGAGTCTGAGTGCTGCAGGGGACATGAGTGAGGGTGGCTGTTGGCTGTCACTGTTGTTGCTAAGGCTGAGAACTCGGGTGAATTATCAATGAGGGAGGAACAGGAGGAAGAAGAGGAGGTGGAGGAGGAGGAGGAACACAAAGAAAGAACGAATAGCAATAGTCTTGTTACTTCTTACAGGTTTATGGTACTAGAGAGAGAGAGAGAGAGAGAGAGAGAGAGAGAGAGAGAGAGAGAGAGAGAGAGAGAGAGAGAGAGAGAGAGAGAAGGGGGAGCATAGAAAGAGGAGAAGTAGGAAGAAAGGGTTCAGTGGAGAATGGAAGGGAGCTGGTTGAGATTGTGCAGAGAAGTAATTGGTGGTAATAATGGTGGTTGAGAGAGAGAGAGAGAGAGAGAGAGAGAGAGAGAGAGAGAGAGAGAGAGAGAGAGTGTGTGTGTGTGTGTGTGTGTGTGTGTGTGTGTGTGTGTGTGTGTGTGGTGGTGATGGTAGTGGTGGTGGTGGTGGAGAATAAAGACAAACATGACTCATACAGAAAGAAAACAAATGAAAAAACAAAACACAATCGCCTTTGACAGTATGAAGGGAAAGAGTCATCATCGGGAAGGAGGGAGGAAGGGAGGGAAAGAGGGAGGGAGAAAGAGACAGAGAGAGGGAGAGAAGGAGGCGCCGAAGGAGGGAGGGAAGGCGAGGGAGTGTTTGCCCGCCGGGGTGTAGGAGTCACGTTCCCCAAACTGGTGTGTCTGGTGCCCGGCCCGCCCGCACCCCGCCCGCCGCCCGCCGCCCATGTTGACACTGCCGGAGGTGCAGTCTCAGGCCGCGCCCGCCTCCCGCATGCCGCCACCCGCTCCTTCAGACCCATTACTATGCACTGCCCGAAAACTGAGTCCCCGATTGAAGCTCCAGTGGTTTGTTAATGATTTTGGTTAGTCTTTGTTTGAATTATTCCCTCTGTGAGCAGCGGCGCGGGGGAAAAACGGCCCAGCCAAGGAAGGAAGGCTCTTCGTGAATTAAAATTTGCAAATGAAGCACTTGTCCTCGCTGCGCGCATACACACACACACACACACACACACACACACACACACACACACACACACACACACACACACACACACACACACACACACACACACACACACACACACAGACTGCAGTGCACATTTTTGTTGCGGCCAAACACTGAGGGAAATGCACCGGCACACACACACACACACACACACACACACACACACACACACACACACACACACACACACACACACACACACACACATCCTTAATTACTTGTTTACTTACTTACCTGTTCACTTTCTTACATACATTTGCACATACGTATATTCACAATTACATTCATTTTTAACATCTTCTAACAGAGAGAGAGAGAGAGAGAGAGAGAGAGAGAGAGAGAGAGAGAGAGAGAGAGAGAGAGACCACATACCCACGAAATATTCAAAGTTAAACACACACACAAGGAAAAAAAATAACAAAAAAAAAATGATAATGTGGGTGTGCGGTGGACAGAGCGGGGCGGGGCTAGGCTGTGGCTGGTGGGCGGGCGGGCCGGCGAGGGCGAGGCGCCAAGCCGAGGGGAAGAGAGGAAGTGTGAGAGTTGAATATCAATCTCACGAGAACCCTGAGGACGAGAGAGAGAGAGAAAGAGAGAGAGCTTTTAACATTATCACCAGCACTAGTAGAAAGACACGGGCGGCTGCTAATGTTTGGTGTTTCTTAGTGCTGTCCTTCACTGCTGGTACTCGACAGTGTTCTGAAACGCTCTGCTCTTTCACCACTACTATTTTCAAAGGCCACAGTGATGATTAGCGTGCTTCTCAAGAGTGTTTCTCCTGTTAATAATGTATAAATCTTGTTAATCTGTCACTAGAGCCACAGAAACACCCTCAGAAACCTGTGTAACTTCGACGAGAGCCTTTTGAAAGTAATGGAGGTGTTCCGCAGAAGTGTTTCAGAATTCATGCCTTTACGTGACAGCCAAAAAAGGTTCATTGACCGGAGCTTTTAAGACAGTGCTTATTGTTCTTGCTGTAATGAATCTTCTACTTTTCTTTCTTCTTTATTTTATTTTTTTTTTTTCTTGTACTTTTGTCCGATCAGTTTGTGCGAAGTGCAGCAGCTTACTCAGACATTAGTGGTAGTGGTAGTGGTGATGTTATCTGTGAATTTTTTATTGTTTTTGGCGCTCTCTCTCTCTCTCTCTCTCTCTCTCTCTCTCTCTCTCTCTCTCTCTCTCTCTCTCTCTCTCTCTCTCTCTCTCTCTCTCTCTCTCTCTCTCTCTCTCTCTCTCTCTCTCTCTCTCTCGTCTATTTCTGTGACGTGTGTGGGTTTGGCTTCTTCGTTTCTCTGTCTCTGTTTTCCTCTTTTTTTTTTACTGTCTTTGTTTTGTATATCTATTTTTTCCCTTTTCATCTTTCGTTTGTGTTTTTTTTCACAGTTTCATTTCGTTTATCTTTATTTTTCCCTTTATTTCCTTTCCCCTTTTAAGTTTTCCATTGTCTGTTCTTTCATTTCGTTCTCTTTTCCCGTTGAACTTTTCGTTTCGCGTCAGGTGTTTCATTCATTTACTATATTTTCATCGTATTTCCCCATTGTACCATATGTTTCTTTGTTCATTATCACTTTTTGTCCAATTATATTCCTTTTTTTTTCTTTATTTATTCTCTTTTTCTCCGTTTCATTTCCTTCACTCCTTCCTCGCATGACCTTCCCATGTGTTCTTGCTCATGACCTGTACACTCCCTTTCTCCCTCCCTCCCTCCCTCCCTCCATCACACTCTTCTTTCCTTCCTCCACTCCCTCCCATCTTCCCTTCTTCCTTCCGCGGTCTCTCATTTACTCCTCTGTTTACTCCGTCCCTCCCTCCTTCCCTCCATCCCTTCTTCCTCTCTTACTTCCATTCTTTCCTCCCTGCACTCGCTCATTCACTCCCTTCCTCCTTTCCATCCTTCCTTTTTTCTCTCCTTTACTCGTTTCACTTCTTTTTCTCCCTTCCCTTTCTTCCTCCTTATTTACTCCTCCTCCTCATTCTCCTCCTCCTCCCCCTTTCTCCCTTCTCTCCCCTCCCTTCCTTTCCTCTCCAACTCTGAACCTGGACCCCATTAATATTTTTCCTCTTAATTTTTCTCCCTCGTCAGCGTCCTTTCCACTTCTCACCCCTCCACGCCTCACTCGTTCCACTCCTTATGCTAATTTTCTCTCTCTCTCTCTCTCTCTCTCTCTCTCTCTCTCTCTCTCTCTCTCTCTCTCTCTCTCTCTCTCTCTCTCTCTCTCTCTCTTGAACTGTCCATATTTTTTTATTTGTTCGTCTATCTCATTTATTCGTTTATTTCATTTACTTGTTTATTTCTTTTTTGTCTATTTGTGTATATTTATCAATCTATCTACCTACCTATCTATTTATCTATCTTTTTTTCTGCCTCTATCTATTTACTTATCTATATATCCATCTGTTTTCTCTTTATCTATCTATCCATACATTTATCTATCTATCTATCCTTGTCTGTCTGTTTGCATGTCTGTCCGTCTTTCTGTTTGTTTGTTTGTCTGTCTGTCTGTGTGTTTGTCTATCCATCCATCCAATTACCTAACTACTCTATCTACTCCCACTCAGATCGTCTTGCTTCCTTCCCCTCCTGCCTCCCTCTCTCTTCCCTGCTGCACAGACTGTTAATGGCCGTGTTTGCTGTATCGCTGATATTTATCGCCTGGAGCACCTTGTTTACTCTGGCGTGTTAACTGTGAACAAATCATCGCCTAATATTTACCAGCGGCTTTTCACGAGTTGGTGGACTTGGCCGAGCTCCCGCCTGGCCTGCCCTGACGCTCCCTGGCCCTCGGGTGGCTGCCTGCCGGGGGAATGTTGATTTAATACAAGTTTTGCACATACTACTTACCCGCGCCGGCTCTTCCCCTTCCTTCCTTTCCTGGTTCTGTCCGTCCGCAGTTTACACGCCTTTATAATCCCTCCTCGTCTGCGTGTTGCCTTGGGTACGTTAGGGAGGGTTGGATAAAGCGCTGTCGATGAAAACTTAATTTGAACGTGTGTGTGTGTGTGTGTGTGTGTGTGTGTGTGTGAGGAGGGAGGAGGGCGGTGCGGTGTTCCCAAGAGGTGGACGGGGTCGCCTGTAGGAGAGCAGAGCAGAGGAACTAATAAGGTCGCGTCAGTACTTGGTAATTCAATAGTGCGAAAATTTTCATAGTTAAATTAAGTCTTAGGGAATGTGGGGTAATTATGTGACGCAGTGGAGATGATGTCACTGTGTCACTCCCACCCTCGCTGCACCGGAACCCCCAGGAAGAGGTGGCAGGGGCAGGGGTAATGTTACTCATGTACTGTATGACACACGCACTTCCCACTGCGACGCTCTTAAGGACTATACTGAGAAACGCTTTGCTCTCTCTCTCTCTCTCTCTCTCTCTCTCTCTCTCTCTCTCTCTCTCTCTCTCTCTCTCTCTCTCTCTCTCTCCACGACTATTTTCAAAGGCCACAGAGATGATTAGCTGGGTTATCAAGAGTGTTTCTCCTGTTGATAATGTAGAAAACTTGTTAATCTGTCACTAAGGCGTAAAAACAACTCTTAAAAACCCTTGTAACTTCAACTAGAGTCTTTTAAAAGTAGTGGAGACGGCGCAGAAGTGTTTCAGAATACGGGTTTAAGTTTCATAAGTACGTAGATTAACCGCTTTACTGTCATGGACGCCCTTCGCTGACCTCCACTGCATTGTAAAGCTTATTCGCATGGAGGCAGAGGAGACAGTAAGGAGATTATAGGAGGTTCATTTTGTACTCGGGCTACGGAAATGCAAGCGAGTTTAATAGAAAAAAAAAGTATCTAAAAAGTTATTTTATAAGTAAAGGAGAAATCGTGTGGCAGTAGAACAGTTAAAGCAAGGAAAGTGTACAGTAATGAAATGAGACTAGACTCGCTACATTCTTCACTGCGGCGCTGAAATAAGTACACTATTAACACCATCAACACCAGCACGTACTCACAAATCAGCGACACGTTTGAGGCACACACATCCCGGGCGGAAAGTAAACGTTTATAATCTACGTGTTTCCTCAACGCGGCTAACCCTCGCTACGCCACTTCCCTTTAGCTGGGATTAGCGGTGCGCAGCGGGCCAAAAGAGGAGCTGTAGCGCGACGGGGCGACGGGGACATGATGTGTGCTGCCCCGCCTGAGTCACGGCCCCCGCCAGCTGTGGTACGACCCCGCCGCGTCCCTTCCACGTCTCGGGAAGCTGGGAGGAGCTAGAGGCAAGGAGTACAAGGGCGTGTTAGAGGTAATTTGAGGTGGTGGTGACTACTGACGGGCGAAGAAGTGTTCTGACAGAGGGAGTATCGTAGACGCTAATGAAGAAGGCCAAAAGAAAGGTGGTACTGAAGGTGGAAAAGGATGTGAAAGAAGAGGTGAAGGTGATGAAGTTGATAAAGTTGAAGGTAAAGGTGAAGAATGGTACTGAAGGTGGAAAAGGAAGAAGACGAAGAAGGGAAGAGGTAAAGATGAACCACACTACTGAAGGTGAAGTAGAAGGTGAAAGGTGAAGGGTGGTACTGAACGTAGAAAAGATGAAGAAGGAGGTGAGGAAGATAAAGATGAAGGTGAAGACGACAAATACTACAGAAAATTTAGAGAGAAGGTAAAGAAAGGAATGAAGGTGATTAAGTTGATGATGAACGTGAAGAGCAGTACTACCAATGAAAAGAGAAAAGATGAAGGAAGAGACTAAAATGAACAAGTGAGAGACCTGTCAGATAACAAGACTTCTGAAGCGAAAAAAAAAAATAAATAATAATAATAATAATAATGAAGGATACGGGAGAGGAGGAGGGAAGTCTGTAAGAACGATGAGTCTGGTGATGAAAATAAAAGTGCTGAGGAAAATTTTAAGTGACTCGCTCAAGAAGAAACTTTAGAGGGTTCCTGTTTCTTCATCGCCCTCTCACAGCCACACCTCATCATCACTACACTCATACTTTTGATGCACTGTTACTCTCACCACCACCACCACCACATCATCACCAGCACATTTCTACCACACCACCACAAAGTCCCCCGAAATCACCACGCCATCACATTACCAGCACATCACCACCACCACCAGATCGCTACTATATCACCACCATAATGCCACCACGACAGTGCCCCATACACTACCACAATGTCACCACCACATCATCACCACTACATTAGCACAACCAAATCACTGCAACCACCACCAACACAACCTCGCTATCAATTCACTACCACATCACCACAACCTCACCTCCACATCACCACAACCTCACCTCCACATCACCACACCCTCACCTCCACAATTTCCCCCTCAGAATCACCACCACCACCACCACGACCTCTCTTTGTATGCTCACCTCGTCAAGACAGTGTTTGCAGGGCTCATTGTGAGAATTGACGGTCCCTAAGTGACGGCCAGAGAGAGAGAGAGAGAGAGAGAGAGAGAGAGAGAGAGAGAGAGAGAGAGAGAGAGAGAGAGAGAGAGAGAGAGAGACGCGTTCCTTCACTTACTGCTCTGCTTCCATTTCTGATCGTTTTCTGTTCACACACACACACACACACACACACACACACACACACACACACACACACACACACACACACATGAAATTAAGATAACAGTCTGAAAATTACTTTCCCCTAATCCTTCCCCTCCTCCTCCTCCTCCTCCTCATCCTCCTCCTCGTCGTTCTCGTTCTCCTCCTCCTTCTCCTCGTCGTTCTCGTTCTCGTTCTCCTCCTCCTCCTCCTCCTCCTCCTCCTCCTCCTCCTCCTCCTCCTCCTCCTCCTCGTCGTCGTCGTTCTCGTTCTCCTCCTCCTCCTCCTCCTCCTCCTCCTCCTCCTCCTCCTCCTCCTCCTCCTCCATATATTCCTTCTTTTCGTCTTCCACCTTTTCTTATTGCCTCCTCTTCTCACTCTTTTTTCTCCTCCTCCTCCTCCTCCTCCTCCTCCTCCTCCTCCTCCTCCTCCTCCTTCTCCTGGCTCATAATTTCACAGTACTGCACTCGGCACATTTTCCACAAATATTCCCGAACACTCTCAGCTCACCAATCACCACAAGGGCTCCCCACATTATCATTTCTGGTCTTTAATCGCCAGTTTTTACCTCAGATTCTTGCCTCGTAGATCTAGAAGAGTGAGAATTTTCTTTGTTTTTTTTTTCCTTTCATTAAATCCGTAAGGCACATGAGGTTTTTAAGTTTTATTCTCGTTTGTTTCTTTTTCTTTGCTTTGCTTTTGTTTGTTTCCTTTTTCTTTTCAGTGGTAATGGTGATATTTTTTAGTGTTATGTTACGTATTGTTCCTTAACATGTATTTTTTTTTTTCAATGTAAATGTTATGCTATCTTTTCTTTGTTGATTTTTTTCCTTAATGTTCTCACTTCATGTTTCTGAAATGTCTGTCTTTTTCTTATGCAAATATAAAATCATGCCTTTTTGCGTCTTTTCCTCTTAATATAATGTTTTTATTATATGTCTACTCGGTAACATTACTTTCTTATCGCGGTTGAGTTTCTTATTTTTTGTTTTCTTGGATCAATTTCTTTTTTTTTTTTCATTATCATTAATATTGTTCTATGCATTGTCTTTTTCATGTAAGAGTTTCCCTGATATTCTTATACCATGCTTTCCTAAATATATATATTCTCTCTTTACAGGTAAGTGACCTTGATGTACCGGGCGAGGATGGTGAAGGGCAAGGATCTTGAAGGACGTGAGGTAAGGGGCGTGTCTTGAGTGGTGTTGGCCCGGGTGGTGGCGGGCCGGAGCGTGGCGCCCGCCGGACCAGCGCGGGCGGCGATGCGGTGCTTTAAACCAGCGCCTGAGTGTTGCCGCATTAAGACCTCCCCGCCTGGCCCGATGGCTTCTTTAGTACCGCGCTCCATCACGCCGCTGCTTGAAAGCCGCGCGCGATGCTTTCACTCCGCTAAGATACGTACCAAAAGCACCTCTCGCTCTTCGTTGTGGTGAATTAGCCAATTTTTTAGATCATTATAACATAAAAACATAGGGAAACTGCAAGAAGAGACGTTAATCTTGATGTTTTCTAAGCTACAGTGTTATCTAAGAGTGTGCTACAACAGTACAAGGTTAAAAAAATGTAGGTGATTATGAGCGAAAATGGGAAGACGATTAGATGGATGGATGAGTAAATTATTCAGTGATCTAAAATATTAAGTTACCAAAATCAGCAAAGAAATGTTTACGGAATAGTATATGTAGGAGTGAAAGCGCTAAATACACCACTATACAATGTTTTCGCTTCAAGATTGGATACATTAGATGGATAGATGGTGATTTCAATTATTAGGGTCCCGAAATCAGCGAAGAAATGTTTACGGAATTATCTATAGAGGAATGAAAGAGATGAATAGACCAGTATTAAATATTTCCACTTTAATCAAGGAAGGATACAATACATGTTACCGACGGGAGATTTTTTGTTATGAAGTTCTTTGAATATCATAACAGCTTCCCTAAGGTCATCATACATCCACTGCTTGCATGTGCTAGACATATTTCGATCTTAATCTTTTTTTTTTCTTTTCTTTTTAAGGTCTATTTCTCAGACTAGATATTTATTTATTTATTTGCATATTTATTTATTTACTTTTTCAATTTCCTTCGTCGTATCTCTCTCTCTCTCTCTCTCTCTCTCTCTCTCTCTCTCTCTCTCTCTCTCTCTCTCTCTCTCTCTCTCTCTCTCTCTCTCTCTCTCTCTCTCTCTACTCGAGATGGAATCGAACCTCTACCTCCTTTTAACATCATTTTCTCTTAATTTATCGCTGAAAGTACATTTTTCATTCACTTCTTCCACATCTATTCCATTTCTGTCCTACTCAATTCCCATTTTTACTCTAGTGTCTTCTGTTCCAGCCTCTCTTACTCCAGCAGCGCTTACTCTAGTTTTTCTTACTTCAACAGTCTTTTACTAAATAATTTTCATCAATTCCTTCCTATCTCTTTATTAAATCTAACATTTTAGCAAGATTGAACGCATTATTTCTTGTCTTATCTTGGTTACTGGTCCTGAGGCTCTTGCTTGCGTCACCCTTGTTATATTACTGATAGTGGTCACTACAGCCTCAGCGCAGCACCTGAAGAGGGCGCTGAGGGAGGCAAGGGGACGCCGCTGCCTTGTGTGGGGTCATCAGGAGCTGGTAAAAGGCTTGTCCTCAATATTCCTGCTGGGCGCCGCTGCTCCCAACCCAATACGGAACTGACGGACCGTGCATTTCCCATTTTCCATAACTCTAGCTCCCTTCCTCACCTTCCAACCCTCGCTCTTTCTCCTAATTCTCCTCCGCTTCCTCCTCTTCCTCTTTTTCCTCCTCTCCACTCTCCGTGTCCTCTTACAGTACACTACCAGTACATTATCTTACAAACTGACTTTTTTTTTCTCTTTCATAACTCTAGCTTCCTTTCTCACCTTCCAACTCTCGCTGTTCTTCCTCCTACTTCTCTACTTCCTTCCCCCTCCTCTTCCTCCTCCTCCTCCACTCTGCGTTACCTCCTACACTACAGTACACGAGTAAAAATTCGCTTCGCAAACAGATTTTTTTTTCTCCATAACTCTGCCTATCCTCTTCTCCTTCATAACTCTGGTTCTTCGTCCTCCTAGCTCTCCTCCTCCTCCTCCTCCTCTTTTATGCGCCTCCACCAGCAGTACAACACAGGAGACATTATCCAAAGCTCTACCTCCCTTCCTCACTAGTCCCGCTGTACCTCCTCCTCCTCCTCCTCCTCTTCCTCTTCCCCCTGCAGTACACTACATGAACAGTACTCGTATATTATCTCAAAAGCAGACATTTTTTTCATAACTCTGCCTTCCTCACCTTCCTGACCTTCACTGGTGCTCCTTCTGACTTAACCAAACCTAACCTGACCAAACCTAACCTGACCTGACCTAACCTGTCCTCACCTAACCTCACCTAACCTAACCTAACCTAACCTAACTTAACCTAACCTAACCTAACCTAAAGATCAATTATTGTTGGTGTTTGAAATTCCATGTATTCCTTTGAAAAAAAAAAAAAATTCTCGTTCTCCTCTTCCTCCTCATGTTTCTCTTAATCCTCTTTCTCCTCCTCCTCCTCCTCCTTAACCTTCTCGCATCCTCCTCCTCCTTCTCCTCCTCCTCCTCCTCCTCCTCCTCCTCCTCCTCCTTAACCTCCTCGCGTCCTCCTCCTCCTCTTCCTCATGCTCATCACCCTCTCCCTTTCATGGTCCTCAGTTCACGCCAAAGTTCATGCCACAGCTCATCACGCCGCCGCCCTACACCAGTCACCGCGCCGCCGCCCTGCACCAGTCACCGCGCCGCGCCCCTGATCCCCGATAAACTGAGCCATTACTCTTTGTTCTCAGCACCTCGCCTCCCCTTCACTCCTCAGCCTCGGCAGGAGTGACACGGCCTAGGAAGATGACTAGATGGATAGGTAGATCAATCATTCGGTGACTTAAAATATTAAGGTACCGAAATCTGCTAAGAAATGTACACGGGATAATCTGTATGTACACAACAGGTCTTTCTTCACCTGTGTGGCGTTTTTTTTTTTTTTTTTTTTTATGTAAGAGAGCTGAGGTGAAGGGAGACACAAATTTTAAAAAGTCCCACTGAAGGCGCCACTCCCTAAAGAGTCCCAAATGTGGATCTCTCCGAAGACAGATCCACAATTACCTGGAGAAATGTCTTGAAACCTCCCTCCTGAAAGAGTTACAGTCCTAGACAGAAAGAAATAGAGAAGCAGGCAGAGAGTTTCCAGAGCGTATCAGTGATAGAGATGAATGATTGAGAATACTGGTTAACTCTTACATTAGGGAGGCGGACAGAATAGGAGTTAGAGAAAGTAGAAAGTCTATTGCAGCGAGGCAGTGGGAGGAGGAGAGGCATGCAGTTAGCAAGATCAGAAAAGCAGTTAGCATAAAATTAGCGGTAGAAGACAGCAATAGATGCAACGCTGCGGCGAAGAGAGAGAGAATCACGCCCTTTCGTCAGGGGCGTGAGGAGGCCAGGCAGATGTGGGGTGGCGCCTCGGGGAACACTTACGCTCCCTCAGTAGGCACTTAGCTTGACAGGTGGCGCGGCAGGTGACGGCGAGAAGTAAAGAGGCAAGCAAGGGTGTGGGAGGAAAGGAACATATGATGATAAGAGAGGCAGGTGTTCTCAAGGAGATATGTTAGATGTGAAGCGGTTGATGTGTGGACAGGTGTGAAGAAAAAGTGAATATATGCAGGTAATTGTGTGAACAGGTGATTCAAGGTATAGGTGGTGAGTTAATGTACGTTACTCACCTGAGAAGATAAATATGAGTCTTAAGTTGACGATGTTAGTAAAAGGAAAGATTTTTAAGTCAAGCTATAGAGTAGAAAAAGGTGAACCAGGGCAGGGCAGGTGAGAATGAAGTAGAAAGGACGAAAGTATCACTATCTGGGGTAGAATGGGGTTAGAAGGACCTGGAGTATGAGAGGATGGAACGAAAAGGACGAGGTTAGAAGCGACTGATGTATGAAAAATCTAAATTGGAAGAGGATTCAGTGGAGGTTGAAGTAAGAGAGACTAGTAAAAAGTGACGGAACGAAAGGAGCCAGAGCAGAAAGGGACCAAAATAAGAAAAGTGTGAAATAGATTATAATTTTAATAGAAGAGCACAGTAAGAGAGAGGCTGGAATAAGAGAGTTTGGGACAGAAGATAACTGAGTAGAAGGAGACGCAAGTAGGACAAAAGCTGGAATAGAAGAGAATTTATTTTAAGAGACCGAAGTGAGAGAAACTAGAGAGAGGCTGGAATAAGAGAGTTTGGGACAGAAGATAACTGAGTAGAAGGAGACGCAAGTAGGACAAAAGCTGGAATAGAAGAGAATTTATTTTAAGAGACCGAAGTGAGAGAAACTAGAGAGAGGCTGGAATAAGAGAGTTTGGGACAGAAGATAACTGAGTAGAAGGAGACGCAAGTAGGACAAAGCTGGAATAGAAGAGAATTTATTTTAAGAGACCGAAGTGAGAGAAACTAGAGGAATAATGACTAGCGTACAAGATTGTGGAGTAGCAGTGTGGGAGTCTGGGAGGCGAGGAGGAGTGTGTGGTCCCAGCGTGGTCCCAGCGGTGGTCCTGGTGCAGCCTGAGAAGATGAAGTCCTGGAGGCAGTGTGTGTGAAATGAGGTATGGGAGTTTTGAGAGGGGAGGGAAGGAGAGGGGAGGGGATGGCTACGTGTGTGAGTGTGTGTGTGTGTTGACAAGACCACATCACCGTAAACTGAACCTTTCCCTTGACTTCTCTTTACTTCTCATCCATTCTCTTTTTCCATTCATTTCCTAATCCATCTCCTCTTTCTATCCCTTCCCTTCCCTTCGTTCTCTTCCCTTCCCTTGCCTATTGTCAAAACCACACCACTTAGCATTTCACCTTTCCCGTTTTTTTTTCTTTTATTCTTCTTTTCTCTCTTTCTTTTTTCCATTCATCTAATCCACCCCGTTATTCTCTCCTTTCCCTTCTTTTCACTCATACCCCTTCTCTTTCTGTTGCCATTAGAAGCTTGAAAAGTCTCTGTACTCAAGACATTTCCCTGAAGTTTAAAATATACAAGAAAATAAGGAGGCTGTCCCATGTAACTTACCGTCGCTCATTCACAATTAACACTGAAATTACACGTGTTTCTTCTTTTCACGTGGATTCAAAGGGGATTATATAAGGGACGCTCGGACTGGTGCCGGACAAGACGAAGGAGTGATGAAGGGGATTTATTGTCGTGTGTCTCCCAAACTTTTACCTGCTCAGCGATTTGGCGACAGGAAAATTGGGTCAGAAAAAAAGTAAAAAGTAGTTTGAAGTTGAAATTTCGGAAGCGTTTGTGAGGTGTACTAAGACTCATGGTGGAAAGTAGTATTTTTCACACACACACACACACACACACACACACACACACACACACACACACAGATAGATTTTATTGGCCACAAAAAGTACAAAGGCTAAATCAAAAAGGTGTAATGAATATAAATTAGGTTATGATTCAAATAAAGCAATCAGAACAACATATACAATAATGGAAGATTCGATAAAAAAAAAACGTAAATAACAAATCAAGCAAAAGGCAACGATAGTGAATTAAGAACATGATTGGTCGTCTTTTGATAGTGTTGCGAAATTTTTTT
>NC_087166.1:21663765-21666265 GCF_035594125.1 Scylla paramamosain | reverse complement strand
CTCTGTACTCACTCTTCCTCCTTGCTTATACGCCTTGATGTGTTACCCTCTCTCTCGCGCCACGGCATCCGACAACCCCGCCCACACTCGCCCACACCCGCCCACACTACATCACCTCATTTATCATTGCAAAGTGACAGCAACTTGTACCTCGTTTTGTGCTGCGAAGACACTGCCTGCTTGTGGTAATGATGCGGAGTTTAGTTTTTTTTTTTTTTTTTTTTCTATCTGACAAAAGAGGAACATTGCATCCATCGAAGTGTTCCTGTTTTTATCTGTCCGTGATCGTATCGCTTCGTGCCTCTCTCCTTGCGACCAACACACACACACACACACACACACACACACACACACACACACACACAAAACCGCATGATCAGTGTGTGTGTGTGTGTGTGTGTGTGTGTGTGTGTGTGTGTGTGTTTTGTGTGTCTGCCCGCTGTGAGAGTGACTGCAGGATTGAGGAGAGGAGGAGGAGGCAAATGAAACACAACAAGATGCCTGTGGTTGTTTCAGTACTTCATTGCTTCGTTGTGATCGTTGTTGCCTGTGCTTGCTAACTTGCGAACTGTTGTGTGTGTGTGTGTGTGTGTGTGTGTGTGTGTGTGTGTGTGTGTGTGTGTGTGTGTGTGTGTGTTTAATTATGTACAGTACTTAAGGTCAATAAACTGTGTATCTATTTATGTGTGTAGGTATGTCAGGAAAAACTGATACTAATGAGCTTTAATATTGTCTGTTATGGAACTCATCTGTAGGCTTAAGCTCGCTCCCCCACAGTTCCACTATGCTTTAAGCCTATAAAGGAAATGTGTTGTTCATTAGAGTTAGGCAGAGTGTCAGTGTAGTTTGAAGCGAGTGGGATTCTAGTAACAGGATATAACACAACTATATTCCTCCAAGTCTTTTCCGGAGAGTCTGACAGAGAGTCCTGGCATAGCCTGTGTTTCACCACCACCAGAATCCCACTCTGAAGCCTCATATACCGCGTGAAGAAGTGTAGGTCTAACTCAGAAGTGCAGGTCTAACTCAGATATAACGTAAGGGAAAACTACAAGAAGTCAGCAGACCTACACGTGGCACTCCCTGTATCAAACCATGCCCAAATCCATAAATTTATCTAATCTTTTACAGCTCGTATATTGAATCAGCACTGCCAACCTGATTGCTGAGTCTATTTCAATTATCCGCTACTCTGTTCGTGAAGTAATTTCTTGCTTTTTTTTTTTTAATGCATCAGATTTGATCAAACTGTAACCCATTACTTCTTGCTTTATCCATGATCAAAACTTTACATGATTCTCTCTCTCTCTCTCTCTCTCTCTCTCTCTCTCTCTCTCTCTCTCTCTCTCTCTCTCTCTCTCTCTCTCTCTCTCTCTCTCTCTCTCTCTCTCTCTCTCTCTCTCTCTCTCTCTCTCTCTCTCTCTCTCTCTCTCTCTCTCTCTCTCTCTCGGCAGTCACGGTGTTCTTCATTGCATGGGGAACTCTGCAATTACTTTCCTTGCCTCGCTGCTTCGCTCCTCGTGCACAGAGCGAGGCGCAGACACACGACAGACGTTAATTGTGAAGCAGAGGAATAAGAGAAAAGCCGCCACTGGAGAGAAAAGACCGTCCGACTTGAGTGAACAGGGAAGAGAATGAAAGTGGTGGCAATTTAGTCAAAGGAAAGGGAGCTTTGTAAAGATATGCCACCCAGACGACAATAGTTGCAACAACAACAACAATAGCTGCAACAAATGCAACAACAACAACAACAACAACAACAACAACAACAACAACAACAACAACAACAACAACAACAACAACAACAACAACAACAACAACAACAACAACAACAACAACAACAACAACAACAACAACAACAACAACAACAACTACTACTACTACTACTACTACTACTACTACTACTACTACTACTACTACTACTACTACTACTACTACACTATTACTACTACTACTAATGATAATAATAATAATAATAATAATAATAATAATAATAATAATAATAATAATAATAATAATTCTACTACTACTGTTTTATGTAAGAGGCTTTCTGGGCAAAGACAACAATAAAATGAGGGAAAAAAAAGTAGAAAAACAATAACTGGAAATAAGACCCACTAAAAAAAAGCCTGCTTGAAAAAGCGCTGAAAAAAAAATGGCCAATAAAATAAGGTCTACTGAAAAAAATCGCACTGGAGGAAGGGCCCACTGGTAACAAGGCCCAGTGGAGTAAAACAAAAAAGAACACTGGAAAAAGGTCACTGGTAATGACCCACTGGAAAAAGCTCATTGAGGAAAAAGGGCCCACTGAAAAAAAAAAAAAAGGCCTCTTGTTCTTCCTCCTCGTCCTTCTCCTTTACTACTGTCACTACCACCACCACCACCACCATTCTGTTCCTAATCATAGACATTCCTCCCAAGCACCGGAATGAGAGAGAGGGAGAGGGAGAGTAGCAGTGAGTATCAGTGAATAAACACACGGTGGCATCTTAACTCTCCA
>NC_087166.1:21633765-21658765 GCF_035594125.1 Scylla paramamosain | reverse complement strand
TTGTTGCTGCTGCTGCTCTTTTCTTCTTCTTCTTCTTCTTCTTCTTCTTCTTCTTCTTCTTCTTCTTCTTCTTCTTCTTCTTCTTCTTCTTCTTCTTCTTCTTCTTCTTCTTCTTCTTCTTCTTCTTCTTCTTCTTCTTCTTCTTCTTCTTCTTCTTCTTCTTCTTCTTCTTCTTCTTCTTCTTCTTCTTCTTCTTCTTCTTCTTCTTCTTCTTCTTCTTCTTCTTCTTCTTCTTCTTCTTCTTCTTCTTCTTCTTCTTCTTCTTCTTCTTCTTCTTCTTCTTCTTCTTCTTCTTCTTCTTCTTCTTCTTCTTCTTCTTCTTCTTCTTCTTCTTCTTCTTCTTCTTCTTCTTCTTCTTCTTCTTCTTCTTCTTCTTCTTCTTCTTCTTCTTCTTCTTCTTCTTCTTCTTCTTCTTCTTCTTCTTCTTCTTCTTCTTCTTCTTCTTCTTCTTCTTCTTCTTCTTCTTCTTCTTCTTCTTCTTCTTCTTCTTCTTCTTCTTCTTCTTCTTCTTCTTCTTCTTCTTCTTCTTCTTCTTCTTCTTCTTCTTCTTCTTCTTCTTCTTCTTCTTCTTCTTCTTCTTCTTCTTCTTCTTCTTCTTCTTCTTCTTCTTCTTCTTCTTCTTCTTCTTCTTCTTCTTCTTCTTCTTCTTCTTCTTCTTCTTCTTCTTCTTCTTCTTCTTCTTCTTCTTCTTCTTCTTCTTCTTCTTCTTCTTCTTCTTCTTCTTCTTCTTCTTCTTCTTCTTCTTCTTCTTCTTCTTCTTCTTCTTCTTCTTCTTCTTCTTCTTCTTCTTCTTCTTCTTCTTCTTCTTCTTCTTCTTCTTCTTCTTCTTCTTCTTCTTCTTCTTCTTCTTCTTCTTCTTCTTCTTCTTCTTCTTCATGCTACTTCCGTCAGGTGTCGCCACAGTGGATCAACCTTCTCCAACACACTCGGTCCTCTGCTCCTTCCTCAGTCACACCCATTACTTGCATGCCTCCTTTCACTGTATCCATATACCTTCTGTCTGATCCTCCTCTCTTTACTCTGCCGGATAGAGCCACACATTCCTAGTTTCTTCTGACACGCCCAAAGACTTTTAAGACTAAAATGGGGTGGGACGAAAGCCAGACACAACACAACACGGCAGCTTGAGACGTCTTGGCAGGGATTACTTTCAGTGGATCTATTTACTCGTGTACTTGCACCTGTCAAGCTTCGCACCACTGATCACTGCAACGCGTAAATCTCTTCACCACGCCAAGGTAGTGTTCCATTGAATAGTTAAGAACACGTGTACAAACAATACTTTTCATAGAGGACAAGGTTAAGTGAGTTTTTTTTTTTTTTTTAAGACGCAGGAAAGTATATTGTTCAGGAGGTTGTGTTTAAGGGACAGACGGCAAGTGAGTGAAGGAACTGAGTTTTTGAGGCACTGAAGGCTGTCTGGTCCTCTCCCTTTCTATCTCTTTACCGTCTCAATAAGTCATTTAGAGTTGATAAATAGCACGCAAAAACACAATATAAACCTCAGGAAGTCAAGTTGATAAGTAGCATGAAAAAAAAAAAAATTACATTGACTTCTTACTACTTATGTTCCCAGTTTTATCCTTCCTTCTTGTCTCTTTGTCGTCTCTCAGGAAGACAGATAACATGATACCACACACCATAGTCTTATTATATCGCCACCCTGTTCCCATCCACCTGCCCATACACTCATTCTTTCCATCATTCCACACACCACTCCACCTCTCCCTCACTCCACATACCTCTTTCCCCTCCCAGCACCAACCCATGCGCTTTTTCCAACATTTCATACACTTTCTACCCTCTCCACTTCACATCCCTCCTTCCTCTCCTACCACCAACCCATACACTCTTTTCATCATTCCACACACCACTCTACTCCCTCCCTCACTCCACATCCCTCCCCTCCCACCCGCCCATAGCCAGCCTCAGCCACTCCCTTCCGTTCCCCTCACTCCCCTCACCTCCGCCACGAGCCTCCTGGTAATCGCTGGTGCAGGAGGCTGTAATCTCTCCGGGCCGCCGCTGCTCCAGTCTGTAATCCCTCAGGGGCCGCGCTGTGCCCTCCGCTGATCACCTTCACGCGGCCGTCACTCACTCCCCGCCCGCCCCGCCACACTGCACGTTAAGGGGGAAAGAGGGAGTGTGTTTGCTCAGAAGTACGAGTGTTGAAGGTCCTCGCGCCTACCCGATTGAAAGTGATAAAAGATGAATAGCAATGAGTGAAGTGATAGAGCAATAAGTGATAAAGTGATAAGTATGTAAATGATAGAATAGTAAAGTGTTGATAACAATAAAGCAATGAACGATGTAATAAAGGAGTAAATGGTAAGTATTTAGAAGTTGACGAAATAATGATAGATGAATTGGTGAGGTAGTAATGAAGGAAAACTGTAGACTGATGACATAGGTGGTGAATAATGAGTGTGTGTCCTTTATGGTTTGAAGACAAAAAGACACAAACATTATAACCGTCTCTCCTCTCTCTCTCTCTCTCTCTCTCTCTCTCTCTCTCTCTCTCTCTCTCTCTCTCTCTCTCTCTCTCTCTCTCTCTCTCTCTCTCTCCTTCTGTATATATTTACGCATCTCACCAAAAAATAAACTGAACCAAACTACACACACACAACACCAACAAACACGACACTCACCATCCCATCCTTCACAACTCCAACACAGCAGACAAATTACAATCACCGGCTCAGTCATTCCGTTCAGTCTTTTATTCCCCCGGTCACTTAATCGCGCTGGAGTGAATTAGATTAGTCAAGAAGCGCCGCGCCGCCCTCCTCATTCACCGAAGATTGATAGGTCGCCATTGATAGCCCGACACTGGCCCTCCATTTGCTTATCTCAGGGGCGGGGAAGGGCGGGGCGAGGCTACGGGTGGGGCTGGTGGAGGGGAGGGAAGGGGAGGTAGGGAGGGAGGATCGGTAATCAGTGTAAGGACTTCAAAGTGGCCGTTCAGATTAAGGAATCTCCGGGAGTGAATCGAGAGCCCAGATTTTTATGCCCTCTTGCTTCTGTTCGTGTGTGTGTGTGTGTGTGTGTGTGTGTGTGTGTGTGTGTGTGTTGTTGGGAAGGAGGGAGAAGATGCTGGAAGTGAGTGTAATGTTGAAGAGGAAGGGAAGGATGGTCTGTGTGTGTGTGTGTGTGTGTGTGTGTCGATGTAGTCATGTTCTTACGAGTATTTGACCGCTTCAGCACTAGAGGCACTTCCTAAGCTTCACCAAGTCACCTGTTATTAATTACGATGGGAGTAAACGGAGGTACAATGCAGGTTAATGAGTAGCAAGAGGTAATTTTTAATACCCTCATTACAGCAAAAATCATCTTAAAATTCATGGAATTTTTGTAATGGTATCCAGAGTGAAAATGAGCTACTGTCGTGGTGCTCAAAGGGTTAACTACTATTAGTTTTTTTTTCCTAGTATTTTGTTATTTATGTTATGTTTTCTTTTTTCTTCTTATGAATTACCTATTACTGTACATGCTGTTCCTGAGACTTTATGTGGAGAGTAATTTAATTTGTAGTTTTTGTGTTTTATTTGGTCTTTTTGTGTTTTTGTGGTAAGAAAAAGTGTAATGTGATCTGCGTGGTCGTTCATCTGCTTCCCTGCATGTCATATGTTTTTTTTTTTTTTCACATTATTTTGTTGCTTTTTACGAGTATGTCCGTTTTGATGTAATTGTAAAGGTGAAATTTGCATATTGAATTGTAATAGGCTTTTTTTTTCTTTTTTTTCATGTTGAAGAGAATAGTTAAATGGAAGTAATATTATTGAAGAAAGGAGTGTATTAGTATATAGTAGATGAAAAGAATGTAGGCGAAAAAAAAAATTAATAAAAAGTAGTTGAAGAAAGGAAAGTACCTCAAGAAAACAATTAAAAGAAATTAGCTGAAGAAAAGAAAATAAAGGATATATATAGTTGAAGAAAAGGAAAGTTGTTCAGAAAAGAGAGCAAAGCACCTGAAAGAAAAAAGAAATCGAAGCACCAGGACACATTACCTCTTATGGCGCAGACCAGTGGTTCAGGCGAGGACAAGAATAGTGTCGTGATGACCTCCCTGCAGCTCCCCCGTCTACTCCCGCGCGTTACTGCCGGCAGGGTACAGCCACACGGGACGCTCACTTGTCCATCTTTTCTCACTGGATTCCCTTACCGTGTACATCGCATCACCTGTTGTATCACCCTGTATGCCATCCTGTATCCCTCTGTATCACCCTGACGAAAGACTAACCCAAACATCGTACTATGACATGCATCTTCCCTTCGTTGTAGCAAAGATCTGATATCCCACGCTTTTTCCCCGCCTCCTCCCGCTGCACAGTATTAACCCGCTGGTCTGGGCAAGGCTCGGGGACAGCTCGGGGGCAGGCAAGCGGTGGTGTTGACAGCGCAAGATAGATCGGCAGTGTCGGGGAGGCAAGACGCGACCTCCCACACACCCACGTCCTATAGAGGCTAGCTTCCTTTGATCTCCCAACTAGGCTCATAGAGAGTCTAAGGCATCTTCTCTCCTCCTCCTCCTCCTCCTCCTCCTCCTCTTCCTCTTCGTCCTCTTCTACTCGCCATGAAATTACGTACACACGCCAGTATATCACGTCGGTATTTTTGGGTCCGTGCACATATTTGTAAAGTAGTTTGGTTCCGGTGATAGAAGGAAAATATTTTAGCGAGGATGGAGTCTGTGGGGCGGCGTGTGTGTGTGTGTGTGTGTGTGTGTGTGTGTGTGTGTGTGTGTGTGAGGGAGGAGAGGCTCTTGTCGCGTGCATTATGGCTGCGACTGAGGGCGGCCAGGCATATTTATACCTCATTTGGCCTCACTTATGCCTGCACCGTGCTAATGACGCCGCTGCCTCACCGAAAATAATCTTATGACTGCTTCCTTCTTAATCTCACCCGCAATCTTTGGTATATTTAAATTCTCTCGCATTGACGTTAACATTTTTTTTTTCTTTTCAATTGATGAATATTGTTAGGCGCCAGACAGCTTAGTTAATCCAGCGCATATTTTGATGTGTGACAAGTATTATCTTAAACTCTCGCGCACCTCAGTTATATTTTAATTTTCATCGCCTAACCTTCACATCATTCTTTTTAACTGTCGAGTATTATTAGGCGCCAGACAGCTTAGGTCACACGGCACTTGTTCTGATTTATGGCAAGTATTATTAGGCGCCACAACTGATTACATACGAGTATACTGTAGTTAGGCATGATGCAAGGTGGTGGGGCAGGGTTAAGAAAGCGCTACTCCTCTGACCAAAGCAACTATAACCTGCGGGAATCAAAGGAGCATTTTCTGAAACACTTCATGAAGCATCTCCACTACATTCAAAAGGTTCTAGTTGAAGTTACACATTTTTAAGGGTATTTTTACGATTCTAGTGACAGATTAACAGGAGGTCTACACTATTTACTGCAGAAACGCTCTCTAAGGGGCCTTTACACAGTCAAACGGTTTGTCAAACCCGGTTGTCCAACCTGTTTGTCAAGCGGTTTGAAAGTGTCAAACAGTCAAACCAAACGTACATCAAACCTCAGTCCACAACTCAGTGTGATTCGCGCTTTTGCAAAGGAAAGATATGAATCTCGACCACGACGATTTGATTTCACTTTCCATAAGGCTGGATGAGCTCTGTAGGTATGTAGGAATTTCAATAACACATCCCTCTCGTGCCTCTTTCCATTTGTGTCCTCCATATTTCAGTTGTAAGGCATGACTCGTCCACTCCTTGGTTTGAAGCGCTACTGAGGTTTGATGTTGCATGTTCTCACACGCAAACGGTTTGTGGATAAGTTAAGCCCCGCCCACAAAAGTCAGGCTTGGTCAGACTTCAAACCGTTTGACCAACGTGTTTGAGAACTAAATACCCCGTTCACACGTTCAAACATCACTTCAAACACGTGTTTGTCAAACCGGGTTTGACAAACCGTTTGACTGTGTAAAGGGGCCTGTAGAGAACACCGTTAATCATCTCTGTAGTCTTTGAAAATAGTCGTGGTGAGAGAGCACAGCGTTTCTGAACACTGGCCAAACTCACAGCTACAAGTCCAACACGTATTGTCCTGTTTGTATATTTGTTTGTCTGTCTTTTCCTCTTTGATTATTACCTTACAAGTTCCTGATACACCTGGTTATTCTCCTCTCTCTCTCTCTCTCTCTCTCTCTCTCTCTCTCTCTCTCTCTCTCTCTCTCTCTCTCTCTCTCTCTCTCTCTCTCTCTCTCTCTCTCTCTCTCTCTCTCTCTCTCTCAATCCAACGCTTTACCGCAGAGTCACCCGGAAGGCATGTGCAGTATCTAAATATCCTCAAATTTTAATAACCTCGAGTTGTCAGCAGGAAGCGACTCAAGTGAAGACGATGAGGCTGGAGGCGAGAACCGTGACTGCTTAATGAGCTTGAGTGGAGAGAACCGTGGGAGTCTTTCTGTAACGTGTAGTACTTGTGTTTTTGTTACGTTTTCTCCCCCGGGGGCGACAAGAAATGCATGAAGTGATACAGAAAAAAGAGACGTGAAGGGATGAAGACTGAGGGCAATACGAAGGAGCAGTGCGTGGAGGAATGTGAAGGAGAATCGCAAGGAATGAGTAGGAAGGGAAGGAAGTGTAGACAGGATTCCGGACGTGTGGTTCTGATTTGTAGAGGTGAGAAAGAAAAGCTAATGTAAAAAAAAGTGATGATTGATGGAGGAAAGTAGGAAAAATAAAGTAAAATGTTAGAATAGGATATAAAACGAGGAAAAATAATAGAAGTCTTAGAATATGGAGAAGATGGAAAGAAAGGAAACCAAGGAAGACTAGTACAATAAAAAACGTGAAAATTAATACAAGGAAAAAAAAAGAGATGAAAGTAAAATATTAGAACACGAGGACTAAAACGAGAAAAAAATAATAGAAAAATCTTAAAATACAGTAAAGGTGGAAAGAATAAGAAAAGAAACAAGGAAAAACCATAAAAAATAAGGACTAATAGAAGAAAGAAAAAAAGAGAAAACACGATAAATATAAATGTAAAAAACAAAAAGAGTTAAGGTGATGGCAAATCTCAAGCAAATATTCACTGCTGGGAGAGAGAAAAACACGAGAAAAATGATGACGAGAAGTGAGCAAAATGCAAGGCGAGAGAGAAAAGTAGGGAAGGGAACAGAATAAGAAAAGAAATGGTGAGGAAAGCAGAGTTGAAACTGACTTTTGTTGGCGGTTGTTTGTGGGAGGGAGGAGGGGCAGGGGAGAGGCAGGGGAGAAATGACAGAGGAGAGGCAGGGGAGTAATAGGGAAGAGTGGCACAGGAAAAGCAGGGGAAAAGAGAAAAAATAGCAGGGGAGAGGCAGAGGAAGAGTGTCAGAACAGGGGAGGAACAGGGGCAGGAAGAGAAGGAGAGGACTGGCAGGAGAAAGACAAGGGAGGAGTGAAAGGGGAGGAACAAGAGAAAAGAAAGAATACTGACAGGGGATGAGAAACAGAGGTATTGACAGGGGTGGAAGGATAGAGGAACCGACAGAGAAGCAACAAAGACTGGCCGGGAGGTGTTACAGGGGTTAGCAGGGGAAGGAATAACCGCAACATAACGATAGAAAAGATTAGCAGGGGTGTGGCAGGAAGGGGACATAGAAGGGTTGGTTGGGAGCAGTGACAGGGTATAGAAGAAAACATTTGGCAAGGGTATGACAGAGAGAGGTCAAAGGAGGAGTGGCAGGGAGTACTGGCAGGGATTAGCAGAGAGGAGAAACCGGGCAGGAACGAGGAAGAACAGTAGGGGCAGCAGGTAGCGCCGACAGTGGGCCAGCAGGGGGGTGAGTGGCAGGGGCGGGAACTGACGAGAGAGAGAGAGAGAGAGAGAGAGAGAGAGAGAGAGAGAGAGAGAGAGAGAGAGAGAGAGAGAGATGGGCGTGAGGCGGCAACAATCAGGTGGGCGCCATCCATCACGCCCGTCTGTTGATCTGGACGCCCACTTTTGTCTACGTCGACTCATCCCTCACCCCCCTCACCCCCTCACCCCCTCACTCCCTCAACCTGGATGGAGATGTTCCGAGGCGCGTCAGCTGAGTAAAACTGAACTGAACGCCACGCTGAGACCAGGCCAGTGCAGACCAACACGTGCCTGGGAGAGAGTGAAGACCATTCTGAAACACTTTCTCGCTGCACCTCCACCACATTTAAAAGGCTCTTGTTGAAGTTACACGGGTTTTCAAGGATGTTTTTGCGGGTTCTAGTGATAGATTAACAAGATTTACATGTTATTAACAGAAGAAACACCTTTGAGAACTCGGCTGATCGTCTCTGTGGCCTTTGAAAAGAGTCGTGGTCAGAGCAAAGCGCTTCACATTATGGAAGTCAAGAGGCGGTGCATACAGGAGGGGGCGCGCCGGTCACCTCTGCTGTCTGCTGTGACTTCCCCTCCTTCCCGTGTCAAGGTGACGAGAACTAAAACCGAAGTAAAGACCTATGCGTCTCGTTCCTTTTGTCTCCGTGTGTGTGTTTAGTGCAGAGATTTTACCGGGAAGGAAAGAAAAGGGAAGGAAAATAATATCGAGTCATGTTTACTTAGCTTATTTTTTCCCTTTTTTTTTTTTCCGTGCGTTCGTCTTGGTTTGATTTAGGAAGAATAGGAAAGGGAAAAGTTTTACATAGCGTTTTTTGTAGCGTGGCGGATTAAGATGGATTATAACAGGAGAAGAAGTTTGAACACACGCAAGAACACCTGCTGTTTTGTTAGCAGTGTAATGCATGTCCTGAGTGTTGGGAGAGAGGCAGTGTTACCATGGTCACGTTCTTTTTTTACGCACAAGAGAGGAAGACCTAAGAACAGAAACTCACGGAAAAAAAGGCCCACCATTTGTTTCCCACATAAAAAGCAAGAATACTTAGAGGAAAGCACATGTTTACCTGCTTTTTTCATGCACAAGAGAGGAAGACCCAAGGAAAAGAGGAAAAAAGACCTGCCAATTGTTTCCCCCGTAAAAAGTAACAAGAATACTTAAAGATAGTTCAGATTTAGAAGTGCTTTGAAACTCCTCGTGTCCTCAGGTGCCAAAAGAACCGCACCATAGTGCCTTCCGCCTGACTTGCAAAGAACTGTGTACATGAAAACCTTAAAGACAAAACTGAAGATGTATTTACTCTCGGAATGCTTTGATTTGGAAGACTTAACTTTTGTGAGACGTTATGCGATTTTTCACCTGATGGGTAATCATGCAAATCAATAGTGTAATATAAGATACGTGGGTCCTGCAGAGCGCTTCGGCGGAGTGGGACCGGGTAAACAAGAAACACAAGTAAGTAAGCGTGACTCCTAACGGCAAGTACCCAAGTCATGAACTCCCTGCCTGTTGCTGTATGCCCATCTTTCTATGACTTGAACTGTTTAAAGAGAGAGAGATATTTCAAGACACTTATCCTTCAATTCTGAATGGCACTTTTGACCTTTCTTTAAAACTGGCATTTTGTTGGGCCTTTTCTTTCTTTTTATCTTCTTTTTCTCTCTTCATGAACTCCCAGCCTGCTTCCGTATGTCCTTCCTTCTATGGCTGTTTAAAGAGAGAGATTCCAAGACACTTATCCTTCAATTCTGAATGGCACTTTTAACTTTTCTTTAAAACTGGCATTTCAATGTTTTTTTTTTCTTTCTTTTTGCTGCCCTTGGCCAATACTCTTCTTACATAACACACACACACACACACACACACACACACACACACACACACACACACACACACACACACACACACACACACACACACACAGGCTTAGGTTAGGATAGGGACGTGATAAAGCAGCAGACCAGGGCACAAGCCTCCTCCAATATCCGTGATGTGGCCTGACGCTTCTAAAGTTAATTCCCAGCTCTGGATTTATAGTGATACATAAATAGTGAAGTAATTACCTGGAGGGTCTTACGGCGGAAAAGTTGTATGAGGTGAAAGATAAACTGGGTGAATTCTAGAGGTGGTTGTCCCGTTGTTTCTTCTGCTTCACCTTCCCTCCCTCCCGCTGTTTTCATATTTATTTGTCTTCATCCTTCCCTTCCTCTCTCCCTCCTCTCCTTCCTTCTTTCTCTCTCTTTTCCTACCTTGCTGCTTACTTCCCTCCCTTCCTTTCTTCCTACCTGTCTATCTACTTGCTTGCCTCTGTCTTTCTCCGTCTTCCTTCCTTCCTCCTCTTTCTCCCTCTCTCCCTGCCTTTCTTCCTTCCTGTCTGCCTACTTGTGTCCCTTCTTGTCTTCCTTCTCGCTTCCTCTTTCTTTTCCTACGTATCTAACTACTTCTCTCTCTCTTCCTCCATTGCTTCCTTCCCTCCCCTCTCTCTCTCTCTCTCTCTCTCTCTCTCTCTCTCTCTCTCTCTCTCTCTCTCTCTCTCTCTCTCTCTCTCTTCCTACCTATCCACATCCCTTCCTTCCTTCTTTCCTTCCTACCTTCCTTCCTTCCTTCCTTCTTCCTTCTTTCCTATCTTCCTTCTTTCCTTCTTTCCTTCCTTCCTTCCTTCTTCTATCTTTCCATCCTTCTTTCCTTTCAGCTGCTTCATCTCAATTTTTTTTACTTTCTCTCTTTTACTGTCTTACTCTTCCTCCAACTCCTCTCTCTCTCTCTCTCTCTCTCTCTCTCTCTCTCTCTCTCTCTCTCTCTCTCTCTCTCTCTCTCTCTCTCTCTCTCTCTCTCTCTCTCTCTCTCTCTCTCACAGTGTAAATCCTCACTGATAAATCCATTCCGATACACACACACACACACACACACACACACACACACACACACACACACACACACACACACACACACACTTTAACATACATCCGTGTCTGGTTATTCATCATTTATTCACTGGGTATTGTCGAGGGCAAGTTGGGAATAAGGAGAGGATAGGAAGGGATTGGAGAAAGAAAGCTGTGTTGGGAGACGTTTGGGAAGGAAGAAAGAGGATTGAAGAGGAACGATTAGGAGAACTAAGATATTGGGAATCAACATAAAGGATTGGGAAAGGAAGGAGGGAATCGGGGAGAAAGGAAGAGGATTGGGGAGAAGAGAAGGGGACTGAGTAGGAAAGAAGAAAGTTGGAGAGGAAAGAAGAGGGCTGGGAGGGAAAAAAAAATAGGTAAAGGAAGAAAGGAAGGGAGTGGGGAGGAAAGACGAGGAGGAGGAAAAAGTAAGAAATTGGAAGGAAAGAAGTGGAAAATGTGTGTGTGTGTGTGTGTGTGTGTGTGTGTACTACTACTACTACTACTACTACTACTACTACTACTACTACTACTACTACTACTACTACTACACTACTACTACTACTACTACTACTACTACTGCTGCTGCTATTATTACCACTACTACTACTACTACTACTACTACTACTACCACTACAATACTGCAACCACCACCACCACCGCCACCACCACCACCATCACCACCATCACCACCACCACCACCACCAGAATCACCAAACCACCATAACAGCAACTAATGATGATAACAACAACAACATCAATAACAACAATACTATCATTCTCTCTCTCTCTCTCTCTCTCTCTCTCTCTCTCTCTCTCTCTCTCTCTCTCTCTCTCTCTCTCTCTCTCTCTCTCTCTCTCTCTCTCTTAACCTTCAAATTATATGCCAAATTCCTTCACTTCCCTAAAACATTTATGAAGGAAGGAGAAAAAAAGGAAGGAAGAAAGGAAGAAAGAAAGATCTAAAAATATGGAGTTTTCTTTAATATTCTATCGTGTTAACTGATTCTCTTCGGTGCATTTACAGAAGAGAAAGAAGGCGAGGATCGTGAAATAGAAGAGAAGAGAACAGTAAAATTTATAATGTGGAGATGAATGGCACGAGAGAGAGAGAGAGAGAGAGAGAGAGAGAGAGAGAGAGAGAGAGAGAGAGAGAGAGAGAGAGAGAGTGATACGTGTGATGTGATGTGCATGGGTACCCTCTCTCTCTCTCTCTCTCTCTCTCTCTCTCTCTCTCTCTCTCTCTCTCTCTCTCTCTCTCTCTCTCTCTCTCTCTCTCTCTCTATCCACATTCCCTTTCTTTCCCCTTCCCCCGTTTCTTTCTTCCCCAATCTCCCTTCTTTCTTTCCAGACTTCCTCTCCTTCCCATCATTCCCTTCCTCTTACTCCTTTCCTTCTTCCTTTTATTCCTCTTATCTTCCTTACACTCCCTTCCTCTTCCCCTCATTCTGTTCCCTTTTCCCTTATTCTCCCTCCCTCTTACCCTCACTCATTATCATTCCCTTCCTTTTTCTCCCATTCTGTTCCCCTTTTTCCTCGTCCTTACTTTTCCCTACCGTTTATTCCCTTTTATTTTTTCTGATACTCCCCTCCTCTTTCCCTCATTCTCACTCCCTTCCCTCATTCAGCCATTCCATTCCCCTTCCCCTCATCTCCCTCCTGCTCTTCATTCCCTCTGCTGCTATGGGTATGTGAGGCGGGAAGAGTACTCGTGAAATGACCGGGAGGCGAGGGAGAGCAGCTGCATGCGTTTTCTATTTCCAGTTAATATTTTCAGCGCCCTGCGGGAAGAGGCCAGCTCGCTACCTGCCTCTGCTGCGTGTGGCAGTTTTTTTTTTTATTCCTCTCCTGTCACGTTATTGTATTACGATTAACGGTGCTTTGCTGAGATCGGGCCGAGAAGGGATGCTGTGTGCTGAGTGTTTGGAGAGCGAGAGAGAGAGAGAGAGAGAGAGAGAGAGAGAGAGAGAGAGAGAGAGAGAGAGAGAGAGAGAGAGAGAGAAAGAAAGTCTACATACCGCAATACACATATCACCTTTCTCTCTCAGTCTCTCTCTCTCTCTCTCTCTCTCTCTCTCTCTCTCTCTCTCTCTCTCTCTCTCTCTCTCTCTCTCTCTCTCTCTCTCTCTCTCTCTCTCCTCTCCTTGCGTCATTCATTTCTACATTACTAGTCACGATCCACGCCGTCTCTCTCTCTCTCTCTCTCTCTCTCTCTCTCTCTCTCTCTCTCTCTCTCTCTCTCTCTCTCTAAATGCACCGAAAACAAACGGTTAACGCGAATATTTAAGAAAACACCCTATTTTTAGATCGTTCTTCCTTCCTTCCTTCCTTCCTTCCTTCCTTCCTTCCTTCCTTCCTTCCTTCCCTCCTTCCTTTCTTCTCTTCTATCTCTTCCTTCTCTCCTTCCTTCATAAATGTCTAAGGGAAGGAACTTTCTTCTCTAAAAAAAACTGGTAATATGATGGAGTAATAAAAAAAAACCTGTATTTGAGATCATCCTTCCTTCCTTCCTTCCCTCCTTCTCTTCCTTCTCCCCTTCCTTTATAAATGTCTCAGGGAAGGAAACAAAGAAATATGAGAGTTATGTGGTTACTTACATTTAGGTGTGGTGAACCTAGACGATGCACTAACAGGCAAAAGGGAAATATTACCCAAAAAGACACAAAGACAAGAAGGAAGTAGAAAGAGAAGCAGACCTGACCCCAAGTAAGCGTTCAGCGTTGCAAGCATAGTACGCACTTCTTGTAATCTCGCGGTACATATGTTGTGGTTTGTGTCTGGCTATACGTATGCCTTCCGCCCCTCCCGGAGACACAGGGGCGCCGCTCTCCCGAAACATGTCACGTAGGGGTGTGTTCTGTGACGTCTTGTTCTTTCATATCAACTGTTTTCAGAGGATACAGATGATTGGTTAGGTTATCATGTGTGTGTGTGTAATAATAATAATAATAATAATAATAATAAACGGTTTATTATTTAGGCAGTTGACAAACTGAAAATGTACATAGGGGATGGGGAAAAACTTAACTTAAATCCTAACGGTAAGACTAATCTAGGAGGGAAATACTATTGATTGATGGCTCGCACCATGGTGGGAATCGCACTGAGTCTGTACCGGTCCGTGCGCGGCGCCTTCAGGGGCGTTATTTTGTTGTGGTGTCTGGTGGCACGGACAGGGCGAGGCGCGTCGGGCGGCAGCATGTCTCTGAGACGCGGATGATGCAGTAGTCCCTTCCCAAACTTCTCCAGAGCCTCTCGGTGCCTGGTGGATATTCTGGACAGACTCAGGGTGGTCAGGGCTTCTTCATAGGTGGTGTATGCAGGGCCAAGGATGACCCTGCACGCCCTTTTCTGCACACTCTCTAGCTGTAGCTGTTGAGTGTGTGTGAGGGAGGAGGACCACGCTGGGGAGGCGTACATGAGTTTGGGGAGGATGAAGGTAAGGTACACCCCCCTTAACTCATCTGTCGGCGTCCCCAGCGACCTGAGTCTGCGCAGCATGTGTGTGTGTGTGTGTGTGTGTGTGTGTGTGTGTGTTTTCAGTTATGACGCACAATTCTTATCAAACTTTTTTTTTTTTATGTAAGAATGGTTGTGGTGGACGGCAACAAAAAAGGAGAAAAAAGGCTGATCGAAGGTGCAAGTCCCTCGAGGAGGCAGTCACTGAACAAATCCAGAATTGCACAGAGCGTCTTGACGTCTCCCTCTTGAAAGAATTGAAGTCATGCGCAGGAGGAAATACAAAAGCAGGGAAATAGAGAATCAAGGGAAATCAGAAGCAAGGAAATACAGAAGCAGGGAAAGGAAAAACAGAAACTATCACAGGCATCTTGAAAACACCCTTAAAAAAACTCAAACTTCCACTTTAGCCAGTTAAAATTAGTGGAAATAAGACGGCGTTACCTTTGAGAATTCAGACCTTTGACTTGTGCGCTGGTATCTTTGAGCGTCACGGAAACCTTCTCAACTAAAATCTTCCCTGAGGTGAGGACTGACGGCGATGCTTTCTGAGATCCTCCGTCCCTTCCATCTTCCTCTGACTCCCTAGCAGGCGGGTGACGGCAAAGGTGTCAGAGGCGGTGGTCCCTCGCTGCGAAAAAAAAAAAAACGTCATTGGTAAATACCCCGAGGCCTCGCTAACTAAACTCCCACAGGTTCCTTTTGAAATCACACGAACAAGAAATTACCATTAGAGTAAGGAGAGTCGCGGCCCGCAGACACTCGCCCTGAAGAGTCTGCCACGCGCCCTCCAGCCAGACAAACCCGGAAGGAAGATATAAATCTCTACACATATTTCCCCCCTCTTTCCCCTCGTCCCTCTCTCTCTCTCTCTCTCCTGCCTCCTTCTACCTCCTTCTCTTTCCATGTCTGTGATGAATCCCTACGTTGAGACAGCGAGGTAAAGGTGAAGGGCTTGGGAAAGAGGACCACACCGCTACGCTCTCCATTCTGACAGTCACGCCGCCACCCTCAGCCTGCCTCACCTCTCACCTCAGCCCGCCTCACCCTCTCACCTCACCCTGCCTCACATCTCACCTCACCTGTCGACTTTCCGCCTGCCTCATACACCCTTCCTCTTACTGTGTCTCTTGCATCTCTCTTCCACCTGTTTCTCTTCCATCTCACCTCCAGCTGCCTCTCTTCCATATATCCTTCACCTATCTCTCTTACATCCGTCTCTTCCACTGTCTCTCTTCCATCTCTCCTCCACTTTCCTAACCCACCTGTCTCTCTCTTTCACCTGATTCACTCTCTTTCTCTCTCTCCTTCACCTCCCTCATCCACCTCTCCACCTCCTCACCCCCCTCCACCTCCCTCACCCCCCTCCACCTCCCTCACCACCCCCTCCACCTCCCTCACCTCCATCCACCTCCCTCACCCACATCACTCAGACAACAAGTAACATCCTCCCTCCACACACACACACACACACACACACACACACACACACACACACACACACAGGTAACGGAGACTCGCTAGCAGCCACGGTGGGCAAGATTTAGGCCCCTAGTCAAGCCGCGCCTCGTCCCACTGATCCTGGAGTACCGCCCTCATAAAAGGAGTCTTAGCGCCCCCTCCCCTCCTCTCTCTCTCTCTCTCTCTCTCTCTCTCTCTCTCTCTCTCTCTCTCTCTCTCTCTCTCTCTCTCTCTCTCTCTCTCTCTCCCTACACACACACACACACACACACACACACACGTAAACATCGACGCATCGTGGGTGTTCATAAACTGGGTCACCCACCTCCTCCTCCTCCTCCTCCTCCTCCTCCTCCTCCTTCTTCTTCTTCTTCTTTTACTTTTCTGTTCTTTTTTTTTTCTTTTCTTTTCTTTTCTTTTCTTTTCTTTTCTTTTCTTCTTCTTCTTCTTCTTCTTCTTCTTCTTCTTCTTCTTCTTCTTCTTCTTCTTCTTCTTCTTCTTCTTCTTCTTCTTCTTCTTCTTCTTCTTCTTCTTCTTCTTCTTCTTCTTCTTCTTCTTCTTCTTCTTCTTCTTCTTCTTCTTCTTCTTCTTCTTCTTCTTCTTCTTCT
Source organism: Scylla paramamosain (assembly GCF_035594125.1). Classification (NCBI taxonomy): domain Eukaryota; kingdom Metazoa; phylum Arthropoda; class Malacostraca; order Decapoda; family Portunidae; genus Scylla; species Scylla paramamosain. Next base: position 21,642,524 of record NC_087166.1, on the reverse strand, counting down.
TCTTCTTCTTCTTCTTCTTCTTCTTCTTCTTCTTCTTCTTCTTCTTCTTCTTCTTCTTCTTCTTCTTCTTCTTCTTCTTCTTCTTCTTCTTCTTCTTCTTCTTCTTCTTCTTCTTCTTCTTCTTCTTCTTCTTCTTCTTCTTCTTCTTCTTCTTCTTCTTCTTCTTCTTCTTCTTCTTCTTCTTCTTCTTCTTCTTTTTCAACAGCAACGTTAACAACACAATACTTTCATTAGTAGTAATAATAGTAGTATTTGTAGTAGTAATAGCAGCAGCAGCAGCAGCAGCAGCAGCAGGAGGAGAAAAAGTAGCAGTAACAGTAGTAGTAGTAGTAGTAGTAGTAGTAATAGTAGTAGTAATAGTAGTAGTACCAGAATTCCAAATTCTTAGCATAAAAGAGACACCAACTGCAATACCACCACCACCACCATCATCATAGCATCACAGCGCTACACAGCTTGCCCGCAGCACTACAGTTCCCGCCACTCATCCCAGAGCGCACGCGCGCGCACGCACGCGCACACACACACACACACACACACACACACACACACACACACACACACACACACACACACACACACACACACACACACACACACACACGTGACCTCCGCCTACCTAACCTCACGTTACAAAATACATAATTAAATGTTCGTCTTTGTGTACGCGAGTATACATTAATTAATACAGGAAGAACAAACCTTTAGCCGCGGTGCAATATTATTTCTGAATTAACGCTGTTCCCGTTTTTTTTTTTCTCTCTCTCTCTAAATGCTGTCTCTAAATGCTCTAGTGTCTGTTTAGCTGGTTAATTTCTCTCTCTCTCTCTCTCTCTCTCTCTCTCTCTCTCTCTCTCTCTCTCTCTCTCTCTCTCTCTCTCTCTCTCTCTCTCTCTCTCTCTCTCTCTCTCTCTCTCTCTCTCTCTCTCTCTCTCTCTCTCTCTCTTATTCTATTTATGTGTTTGTGCGTCATATAAATATATATTCATGTATACTTGTCATGTATTAATATCCACACGTATTACACAATCACATCAACTTGCTACCCAATACACGTATATTCAACTTAAAAAAACAGCAAGAGTTTTCTTATTGTGTCCGTCACCGCCCGTGTGTGTGGCGTGACCCGGAGCGCTCTGGTAATGCTGCGGAGTTAATGAACCTCGCTATACCAGTACCTTGATTTTGTATTGCCTGGGGATGATGGGTTCTCTTGCTACTCTGATTTGTGTGTGTATGTGTGGGAGTTTGTGTGTGTGTGTGTGTGTGTGTGTGTGTGTGTGTGTGTGTGTGTGTGTGTGTGTGTGTGTGTGTGTGTGTGTGTGTGTGTGTGTGTGTGTGTGTGTGTGTGTGTGTGTGTGTCATTGACTTTACCTGGTTCCTTTCGTTTTTCTTCCTTCTATCTTCTTCCTTTCATTTTCTCCTTTGCTTTCCTTCTCATTCCTACTTTGCGTTTTCTCTCTTCCTCCCTCTTTCTCTCGTTCGCCTTTTGTCTCCTTTCCTTTTTCTCGTTTTCCTTTTTTCCATAGCTGGCGTGATAACGAAAAATAATTATCACGATAACTGACAGATCGATAACGATAACATTATCGGCAATATTCACTAATCAGTTACCGGCGATAAGTTTATCGCCCGATAACCAATAACCGATAAATCGATAAATCCAAAATTTCAATACTATCAATAATGATATTGACATTTTAATTTTTTAAAAATCGATAAATCCAATTTTTTTTTTTTTATCTTTATCTTGGAAAACTTAGAAGAATCTTGGAAAAAAATCAAATTCAATGTTTATCCTGTCTCTTCACTAATGAAAAGTGCTGTTTTAAGTCAAATAACAACATGCTCATGTTCCAAAAACAAAAATAATCGATTATCGCTAGTATGAATCAAAAGTATCTGCGATACCGATGAATCGATAAAAGCAGGAAAATTAATTATCGGTTAACCTATAACCCAATATCGTTATCGCGATAAATTATCGCGACGATCCCTTTCCCTTTTTTTCCCCTCATTTATCCCACTCTGATTCCTTTTCTTCGTTTTCCTTCCTTCAATTTTTCTTTCCCTCTTTCTCTCCTTTATTTCCCCACTCTTTCCCACTCTCCTTCCTTCCTTCCCGCTCCTTTCTCTGCATTCCTTTCGTCTTTTCCTCGCTTGCATCTCATTCCGTCGATCTTTTCCTCTCCATCTTTCCTCCACCCCTTTCCTCTCTTATCTTCCCTTCCTTTTTCCCTTCACCTTCCTCCCCTCCTCTCCTCCAGTCATTGGTCTCCTCGCCTCTTCTTATTTGCGGAAAGGTTCAGGTACACGCCTCCTTCCAAATATTTACCGGGAGAGAGACGAGACGAGAGAAAAAGTATCATTGTTTATACATCTAGCAGTACCACCGTCACCAGTACCACTATCACCATCACCATCACCATCACCATCATTGCTTTACGCCTTCACCAGTACCGCCGTTACCAGTTGTAGTATTATCACTATTACCAGTACCATTATCACTACAGTGTTATTAGCATTATCACCAGTACTGTCATTGTTGATACTAGTTGACTCTTTCTTTTTTTTTCTTTTTTCTTATATTTGTTTATTTATTTTTTTTATCTTTCACTTGCTTGTTTGTTTGTTTGTTGCTTTTTTCTTTTTTGCTCGCTTTGTTTTTCACTTGCTCATCTCCCTCTTTTCTTTCTTTTGGTTCCTTTCCGTTCCCCTTTTTTCTTTTTTTTCTTTCATTCCGTACTGAATTTCATTTTTGTTATCCTTCTCTTACTTGCTTAACAGCGTTTTTATCATTCTTTCCTTATCTACCAGTTTCTTTTCTCTCTCTCTCTCTCTCTTTTCGTCGTGTATTCCATTTTATATTTTATTACTGCTTATATCTTTCTCTTTTCTTTATTTTTTTATTTCCAACCTGTAATTTTTTTTTAATCTTTCATCTTCCTCTCGCTTATTCGAGTTGTTTCTTTTCTCACTCCCCTCATCTCCCTCTTTTCTTTATTTTCTATTTCCATCCTGTATTACATGTTTTTTTTTCTTTTTTCATCATCCTCTTACTTATATTTTTGTTGTTGTTGTTGTTGTTGTTGTTGTTGTTGTTGTTGTTTTTCACTCTCCTCTCACCTCCTTTCCTCCTCCTACTCTCCCAAACCTTCCATGCACATTTCCTGATTGCGTCTCTCTCCTCTCACCTCTCACTTTCAGTACTGCCCACACCTCAACACTCTCTCTTCATCCTCACTTCTGTTAGCAGAGTATTGTTGTAACATCTCTTCTCCTCAACTTTTCCATCTCTCAAACATCGCATCTTTTAGTTTTCTTGTCTTTATTATTTTATCATCGTCTTGCTTTTTGTTTTGATATATTATGTGTGACTCCTCCTGTTCGTATTCTTCGATATCATCCTCTGTTGCTTCGTCTTCTGCTGCTTCATCATCGTCATCATTCCTTTCCCTCGCCTTCCTTTTCTTTCTCTCTTCTTTTGCCATCATCATCATTGTCATCGTTTGCTTACTTGTTATCCTTCGTATTGTCACCATAATTGTCATTTTTCTCCTCCTCCTCCTCTTCCTCTTCCTTTATCCCTCCTCACGTCATCGTCCTCGCCGTAGTTGTTGTCCTGCTTCTCATCCTTCCCCTCGTCATAGTTGTCCTCCTCCTTTACCTCTTCCTCGTGCTCCTCCTCCTGCTGCTGCCCCTGCTCTTCCTCCTCGTTTAATCTCTCCTCGCGCCGTCACGCCTCGCCTTCCCATCCCCTGAAGGCACATTGGACGAGAACAAAGAAGGAGCCTCACACCTGTCTTTTACCTGGCCCTCCTCTCAGGTGTGCCTCCCTCATTAGCGCCAGCGAACTTTGTACTTTGACATCTTAAGACTCAGCGACGGGGAGTGACGAAGGGGGCGGTGGGAGGGCGAGGAGAGCGGTAAGGGGCGCGCGAAGAGGCTTGGGACATAATGAAGAAGGGAAGGGTTGAGGAAGTTGGAAGGTTTAAGGAAAGATAGGTGGTTGTATAAATACGAGGTGTCTACAAACTGCTGGTGTGATGGTGTGGTGGTGTGTTTAAGGAGGTACAGGCTGGTGTGGTGTGGTGTGGTGTGGTGTGGGTGTGGTGTGTGTTTTTGGGTGTAAAAGTTTGTCGTCTGTGTTGATTGATGTACTTTTGTGAGTTCGCTTAGTACTGTGAAAAGAAGGAATAAATCTAATTTCTTTATTTATTTTTTTTTTTTTTGTATTTTGTAGATTTGACATGCATAGAAGGAAAAGTCATTCTCTCTCTTTCTCTCTCTCTCTCTCTCTCTCTCTCTCTCTCTCTCTCTCTCTCTCTCTCTCTCTCTCTCTCTCTCTCTCTCTCTCTCTCTCTCTCTCTCTCTGTCTCTCTGTCTCTCCTCCAGCTGCGTCAATTAGCACATAAATGAGTGGTATTAGTTTCAGGAACACACGTTGGTAATCGAAAGAAAGAAGGAAGGACTTGACTTTGAAATGCTTGGGAATGAAATAAGCCGTTCTCTTTCTCTCTCTCTCTCTCTCTCTCTCTCTCTCTCTCTCTCTCTCTCTCTCTCTCTCTCTCTCTCTCTCTCTCTCTCTCTCTCTCTCTCTCTCTCTTGACTTACATCGCTCCCTTTATTAGCATAGAAATGGATGAGTTAATGATAGTGCTAATAATTCAGGGAAGTGTATTTATAGTCTATAGTTGAGTATATTGTGCATATAACTACCCACTGTGCTCCATGTCTTAACCCAGTCTTGTGTTCTCTGATCAGTCATAGAAAATCTGACAACCGATGACTACGTAACAAGGATGACATAAGCAAAATCGTCAAGGTCAGTAATTAGGTTACGAAAAGAAATAATGGGTTCAAGCTTGATATACAATTAAAAAGAGATAGGGAGGAATTGGCTCTCATGTACAGTAGTAGATGAATGGAATGGACTCAGCAATCAGTTTATCAGTGGCGAGTCATTAGGGAGCATTAAAGGAGGATTAGACAAATTTATGGATGAGAATGGTACATGGAAATAGGAAGTTAGGTTTCATACTGAGACTGCTACGTGTATAGGATGATGACTCTCTGCAGCTTCCCTTATTTTCATATCCTCTTATTTTCTCATATCTTAGTTCACCCAAGTTGACGGCGACGCTTCTGCAGATCAAAGTACGTGCCTCGGTCTCATGATTGCCGGAAAAACAAAAATATCTTCTAAACTTGACACAGAGGCAGGACGCGTCTTAGCCTGGACTGGGAGAGTAAAAACCTGCCCCACGCATTCATGTATGTGACGGGGGTGAGATGGAGAGGTGGAGGGTTGCTAAGGTGACGGGATGCAGAGGTGGAGGAATTGTAGTGATGGGATGACAGGGAGACGAGATGAGAAGCGGAAAGGTGTTACTGTAGAGGGGTGGAGAAGAAGAGAGGCGTTAAAAGCGGGATGAAGTAGTAAGGTGGTAGAATAGCAGAGTGAAGAGCGGAGGGATGGTAGGGTGGTGAGATGAAGAGGTGGAGGAGAAGCAGGGTGATGGAGATGAAGAGATGGAGTAGAAGGGGGTGGGATGGTAAGAAGGCTGGATGAAAAAGTGGAGGGATGTTAAGGTTTTAGGGTGAAGGGAAGAAATGTTAAGGTAGGGAGTGGGGAAGTGGCGGGGTGAGGGGTGCCGGGGAGAAGTGGCGAGATGTAAGGGCGGGGCGGCGTGCAGTAGCTAGGGTGTGTTTACGAGGGGCTGCTGGGGCGTGTTTATGGCGCCGAAGGTGAGGGAGAGATGGATGCGTGCCTCGCCCTGAGTGTCCATGCCGTGATGCTACACTTGTTGTCTTCTTTACTGTTTGTATTTGTGTCAGTATTTGTATTAGTACCTGCAAGTGTTGGTCTGTCTGTATTATTAGTGTTATTATTTGTGTTAATGTCAGTATCACCATTCGTATCAACGTTAGTATTAGTAGGTGTGCCGTGCAAGTGTTAATATTATCCTCCTGCAGGTATTAATATTAGTGTATTAGTATTGATATTTGCATTAATGTTAGTATTACTTTTACTACCCTGCAGGCTTTAATATTAGCAACAGTCATAGTAAGCTGAACCACGTAAGATAAACGACAGACAGATGAAGCGATAAACATTTACCGATCCCTGATTTCAAAGTGACACAAGACCAAGAAACTCATGAACTAAAACGTACACGAGTCAATAAACAAGCAATAGCATCGTTATCAGCAAACCTTAACAGATATATAAAAAAGAAAATAAATAAATAACACCATCACCAAGTTAACAGTTACACTAAGTCACGGAGTACTTGAGATAAACTTTGTCTGGGAACGTGAAGGTGACAGGGAAAGGAACTGACAACTGGCCGTCCTGCTCCATACGCTGCGGCCAGGGAGGGGAGGCGCCACCAGTCCCGCGCCGAGACTCAGCAGATGAACCCCAAGCCGCAGCCAAGGGACGGGTCTTCTTAACGGGAACGAAATCTGTGAGCTGACGCGTGAACGGAAACACACACACACACACACACACATACACACATACACTTACTTCTAAACACATAATTATCCATAGAGGTGATTTAAAGCTTTGAAACAGCAAAAAAAATAAATAAATAAATAAAAATACTGTATACTTATAACTTCAAAGCACCTCTACACACATTATGATTCTTATGACCTAACATTTAGACCTTTGAAGTAGAATGAAGCATAAAAACATATACTTTAATCACAGAACACCTTAACAGTACACCATAAGGATACATTTGCCAGTCTAGTCAACAGTTATTGCACCGCACAGTGACAACAGTGGTGAATACAGTTACAGCTGCAGTGTCTTTTGAACAGTAATGATCTTTTAAAAACAAACCCAAGTACAACAATTTAATAACCTTTACTGATTCATGGAGGGATAGTGGTCAAGTACACACACACACACACACACACACACACACACACACACACACACACACACACACACACACACACGTCCCCTCTCCCCCAAACTTACCTCACCCCCACTCACACACTTCCTACCTCTCCTCCTACACACACATCCCTACTTTACCCCTCTACCCTCCACGACACACAATAACTGCCAGCATCGTCTAAGTGAACAACACATATACAACACCTCCCAGCCACACGCCACGCAAACAGGAACACCGCACACACTTCACGGGCTGCGTCACGCCAGGGGGAGGCCGCGGGAAGGCACTCGTAAACCTTAGCAGCGCGGTGACAGAGAGAGGCTGCTGAGACCCTATATAATACCGCACCAGTTTACTTAAGGGCGAAGGTTGCGAGGAGGGAAGGAAAAGACTGAGAGTTACGGAGAGGGAAGAAAGCAAACATGAAATCTGGGCGTAGAATTAAAGAGATGAAAAGTAGGAAAGAAAAGGACAAAAATGAAAAGAAAAATAGCTAAAGAGACAGGAAGGAAAGGAGAAGGTTATAGAGATGAAGGAAAAGACTAGGAGGGTAGGAATGGGAAGGAAAACAAACATGAAAAATGAATGCAAAGAAAAGTAAAGGGGAGGAGTCACGGGCTGAGTGAAAGAAAAGAAAAGGAAGAAAGGGGAAATAAGTACACAAGGCAAAAAGAAAAGGAAAACGAAAAAAAGGCAAAGCAGTTTTTAAAAAGTGAGGAAAAGACTGGGAGTTGTGAAAGAGGAAGAAACGAAAATAAAGAGAAAAAAAGTTACGGACTAAGGGAAAGAAAGGAAAAGGCAGAAACAGTAGTTATAGATGGCGAGAAAAATAATATGTAAGTTAATGGAGGAAAACAAACATGAAAAGTGAACGCAGAGGAAAAGTTACGGACTGAGGGAAGGAAAAGGAAAGGAAGGGAAGGAAAAATGGCTATAGATAGAGAGGAAAAGATTAGGAGTTACCAAAGAGGAGGAAAGCAAAGAGATTAAAAAATATATAGAAAGGAAGTGACTGAGGAAAAATTACAGATGGAAAGAGAGAGAGAGAGAGAGTCGTAAGCGTATCATCAACTAAAAAGAACTACTAAAATCTCTCTCTCTCTCTCTCTCTCTCTCTCTCTCTCTCTCTCTCTCTCTCTCTCTCTCTCTCTCTCTCTCTCTCTCTATTATTTTTCTCAGCTTTATCTAATCGTTATTTCCTTCTTTTATCACAATGCCTCTTCTCTTTTTATTTATTTTTTTCATTTATGAATCCTTTATTTCTCCTCCTCCTCCTCCACCCCCTCCTCCCCCTCCCCCTCCCCTCCTCCTCCTCCTCCTCCTCCTCCTCCTCCTCCTCCTCCTCCTCCTCCTCCTCCTCTTCCTCCTCCTCCTCCTCCTCCTCCTCCTCCTCCTCCTCGCCCTTCACTATCATACAACTCTTACTTTACATTAGACAGTGTAGCTCATGAAAATCAACCTCGTAAGATCCAGCAAGTCTTTTTTTTTTTTTGTGCTTTCTCCTTTGTGCTTCTCCTCCTCCTCCTCCTCCTCCTCCTCCTCCTCCTCCTCCTCCTCCTCCTCCTCCTCCTCCTCCTCCTCCTCCGCTATCCCATCTGTCACTGTAGATAAGATAGTATAATTTATCACAACCATGTAAAGACAAACAATTCTAATTTATTTTTGTTCTGTCCTCTTCCTCCTCCTCCTCCTCCTCCTCCTCCTCCTCCTCCTCCTCCTCCTTGGCAATCCTGCCTCTTCCACTAGGAGTAGTTAGTGTAGGATAGTTATACAAATATTCTCGTAAGGGCCACAAAGTCTGTTGTTGATTGTCTTCCTTTGTATTCCTCCTCCTCCTCCTCCTCC
>NC_087166.1:21621265-21631265 GCF_035594125.1 Scylla paramamosain | reverse complement strand
GTGTGTGTGTGTGTGTGTGTGTGTAATTACGGTGATGATGATGAGGATTATGATGATGATGATGATGATGATGTGTGTGTGTGTGTGTGTGTGTGTGTGTGTGTGTGTGTGTGTGTGTGTGTGTGTGTGTGTGTGTGTGTGTGCTTGTGTGTTATGTTATTCTATTCGTCCCTAATACCACTTGTATCTCTATTTTTTTTCACAGTTTTTCCTGGATTTTTTTCATCAGTGTTTATATTTTGCATGGTGGTGGTGGTAGTGGTGGTGGTGGTAGTGGTGGTGGTGTTGGTGACCTGCGTGATTTGTTTTGGTTCTTATTTACTCTCAGTTTAGTAGCAGTAGCAGTAGTCGTAGTAGTAATATCCCCTGCTTCACATTGTAAGCAGTTAGTGCATAAGTTTAGGATGTTGGTTAATTAGTCACTTAGCTGGATATGTAGTTGGATGTTTGATTGGTTGGTTAGTTAGTTAATTGCACAGTTAATTAGTTAGCTATGCACAAAATACAAAGGAGAGGACTGGAATTGACACCAGCAAACAAAGAGAAGAGCCGTGTAAGCGTGTCTCCAGGGAGCACCGCAGGGATCATCACATGGTGTAGCCGAGTGAGTGCCGGGAGTGAGGGCTGCGTGTGAGGCCCTCGCAGGGAAGGAAGGGCTCGGATCAGACAAGAGGCAGGAAATAATCAAAGAAAACCTGCTCTATAGAAAAGCCTTGAGGGCGGCGCGGAGGAAGGATTTGCTGAGGGTGGCGAGGACTGAGCGGGATGGATGGGAGCGGCGGAGGAGTGGTGCAGCTTAGCAATATTGTGGTGAGCGTTGAGCTGGTGTGCGCCGCGGCCTCGCCCACCTGCCAGGAGACTCACGGCAGCCCCAGGACATATTGGCCCGCGGATTTTTCAGCGGGTGACTGTCCACCGTGCGAGGGTGGATTAAGGGAGGACGATGTTTGTGAGAGGAAAAGAGAAAGGGTGGAGCGGTGAGTCTGGTGAAGCGGCGGTCTGACTGACGAGGGACGGAATTAAGGCGCTCTCTGTCCCCGATGCTTTGACTTGTTTTCTGAGATTATCAAGCCAAAGGAACAGGAATCATGAACGGTAGTGGGAAAGCCGAGCACTGGGCGAGGCGTGGTGGGCAGAAGGTGGGCAGGTCGGGGCAGCAAAGGTCAGGGCAGGGTGTGGTGAGGTACCATTGTGGGCAAGAGTGACCTGAGGCTGAGGGTGCCATGACCAGCCAGCAGTGTCTCGCAGGGTGGGGCAGAGAATGAGAGGTCCAGCGTAATATATGCAGGTGACCTTTGACCCAGCGCAGCCCTGCACAGATGAGCACAGAGAGGCGAGGAGAGAGGAGAGGTGAGCGTGGAGCGATGTAACATGTAGATGGGTGGAAAGAGGAGTGATCAGAGGAAACGAGGAGATATGAATTAAGTTATATTTAGATGAGAAGAGAGAGAGAGAGAGAGAGAGAGAGAGAGAGAGAGAGAGAGAGAGAGAGAGAGAGAGAGAGAGAGAGAGAGAGAGAGAAAACAAGAGGAGGGATGAAAAAGAAGTTATATTTAGAAGAGTAGAGGTCAGAAAAAATGATAGGAGGGATATAAAAGAAGTGACATTAGATGGGAGAAGATTACAGATCAGACAAACCAAGAGGAGAGGTGAGAAGTGAGATTTAAACGCGTAAGATGTGCGATGAAAAGAGAAGAGATAGGAGGTGAGGAAAGACCCCCGCCAGCCAGTCAGTCAGCCAACCAGCCAGTCATTCAGGCAGCCAATCAGTCAGTCAGCCAGTCAGTCAGCCAGCCAATCAGTCAGTCAGCCAATCAGCCAGTCAGCCAGTCAGGCAGGCAGCCAACGAACAAGCCAGCCAGCCAGCCAGCCAGCCAGCCACACCAGCCAGCCAGCCTCTCACACCTCCCTCACACTCCAGCAGCGCACAGGAGGAGGACGATGGATCCACTTATTCCCTCCGCGTCGATCATTGCGCAGTAAATCACCGCCTGAGCGTGGGTGGGATGCGCTAAGGGCGATGTCGGGTCCCTGTCGTGTGAGATGCGCGGCCCTGACCCCTACTAAAGAGCTCGCTATTATACTGACAGAGGGTAGAGGCTGCAACTGATCTGGTCTTAAGTGCACCTCACCCTTTACTGTGCCGGGGAGGAGGGGCGGCGTGGGCAGGGCGTGTCGAAGATGAGACGAGAGATAAGCTTGGGAGAAGAGAGGAGAGAGGAGAGAATCTTCCCCACCACTCCTCTTCTCTCCCTCCTTCTCTCGCCCTACCCGTCCCTTGCTCTTCATTCTGCTCCTCCTGCGTTCTCGTCCCCGCCTTGACCTCTTGTCCTCGCTGCCTCGACTCGCCCGGTCCTACGCGCCGCGCCCTAACAGCCCGACGCCTTCACAATACAATGTGTTATCGAGCAACGTGTCTCTTTTGACGCTGCGATAAAATACGGCGACAAGAATGGCGGGAAGTTGTGGATTGGCGTAATATACGACCGAGATCTAGACTGTTTATCCTTAATACTTCACCTGCAGGTCGAGACGCGAGGATGTGACTCTGAATGTGAATGCGTGCATGTACCAGACGTCTTGTTTTGATTGTCCTCCTTTACAGGAAACACCGACCTTGGGAGAGTGTCTTTATCTCCGCTGTGGTACAAATAGAGTGGTAGGTGAATAGAATAGCCTCAGTAATCAGGTTGTTAGTGCCGAGTCATTAGGGAGCTTCAGAAGATTAGACAAATTTATGGATGAGGATGACAAGTGGAAATGGGTAGGAATGTTTTATTCAGGGACTGCCACGTGGATGTCGGATGGTGTCTTGCAGCTACAATTATTTTCTTATGTTGTTATGTTCTTATACATCTCATACTTTTAGATTAGCGTAGCTTATCACAAACAGCCGCGTGAAAGCCAACACTTCTGCTGCTCTTTTGTCTTGTCTTGTCTTGTCTTGTCTTCTATTTTTCTCTTCGTTCCTTTGGTAACCTAACCTAACCACGATCCATCTCCTCGTACCTTGGGAGAGCCTTTATTTCTACCATTCTACATCCGATATTCTTAGATCAGTGTAGCTTATCACGAACAGAAGTGTAAGAGACAACACGTCTGCTACTGTATTGTTCTGTTGGGGTTTATTTTTCTTTGGGTTCCTTAGTGACTGCAGCCAGGGTCCTTCTCGTCTTTACTGCCCTACATTTAATACTTCAGATTAGTGTAGGTTATCACAAACAGAAGCGCAAGGAACAATACGTCTGCTGCTGCTTTGTTTTGTTATATTTTCTTTGCCACCATGGTCCTTCTCATCTTACCTTGGGAGAGAGAACCTCCATCTTTAATATCCTACATCCCATATTTCAGATCAGTGTAACTTATAAACGAACAACCGCGTAAGGACAACACGTCTGCAGCTGTTTTGTTATATTCCCTAGTAACTGCCACCAAGGTCTATCTCTACCTACTCACACAAACTGACTCGTCCCAGTAATAACACTAAGAATCAACATGAGCCCTCTTGACTGACCCGCGCCCTCACAACCTCGAGTAGTGACGGGCACCGCGGGATGCTAATAAGCCAGACGAGGCGGGACGAGGACCAGGAGGAGGAGGAGGAGGAGGTGAAGAAGAAGGCGCTATACTGCATATCTGATAAACGTTCAGGTGGCGTCTAGGAGAGAGAGAGAGAGAGAGAGAGAGAGAGAGAGAGAGAGAGAGAGAGAGGAGGGAGAGAAAAAACAAGATAAGACTAACTGGACCATTATATTGAGGCGCGAAGACCAGATACCGGTACTTAGATCCGGCTGCGAGCTAGGGAACTTATCTGCGCGCCATCTACCGGCACTGAGAACGACTTGTTTTTAACCTCGTGTGCCGGTGTGTGCCGGTGGGGGAAGGTGAGGGTCACGGGAAGGGGTAGCAACGCATCACCTGAGGACCTGTGCCTTATTGAACTGACGAAGCCCTGGCAGCAAAGTACAAGGAGGAGAGAAAAGGTGTTTGAGAGAAGTGGTGTGGCGCAGCTTCCTACACTCCTAGGTTTGGCGGACACGTGGCAGGAGGAAGCAACAGGTGGAAGATGCACGGGAGAGAGGGAGGGAGAGGAAGGAGGGAGCGACCTAGCGGGAACGTGTGTGTCAGTGGGTCGGCCTCTCTCTCTCTCTCTCTCTCTCTCTCTCTCTCTCTCTCTCTCTCTCTCTCTCTCTCTCTCTCTCTGTCTTCGCCTCCTCCTCATCCTGTTGATAACAAAGTGTGTGTGCGTGAGTTATGTGGTAATGACGATGATGGTGATGATGATAGTAATAATAATAATAATAATAATAATAATAATAATAATAATAATAATAATAATACCAAAGATAATGAACAGCTTCTTCGATTGAAAAATATACGATGGGGAGGGAATGTGTGTGTGTGTGTGTGTGTGTGTGTGTGTGTGTGTGTGTGTGTGTGTGTGTGTATAACTAATGCCTTTGCTTACACCAGTACACACACACACACACACACACACACACACACACACACACACACACACACACACACACACACACACACACGCTTTCGCCTCGTTCCTTATACGCCAATGGTACGTGAACGAATTTCCTTGAGGAGAAGACACCGCAAGAGAGAGAGAGAGAGAGAGAGAGAGAGAGAGAGAGAGAGAGAGAGAGAGAGAGAGAGAGAGAGAGAGAGTCTGCCTGAGGATTCTTTTTTATCAACACTTAATTGATCAACATTGCCACTTCTCATTAATGTAAACGTTTAAGATTCCAGTTATCAGCGGCCTTCTGAAAAAATCCCCTTTTATTAGAAACAAAATGAGAGAAAAAACTAGTCAATGAGTGACAGTATCGTGATAAGAGAACAGTGGCTTATTGTAATCTCTCTCTCTCTCTCTCTCTCTCTCTCTCTCTCTCTCTCTCTCTCTCTCTCTCTCTCTCTCTCTCTCTCTCTCTCTCTCTGGATAGAATGATATTGATTGGATTTTTTACTTTTTTTTATTTTCATTAGTGATAGGAGAGAGAGAGAGAGAGAGAGAGAGAGAGAGAGAGAGAGAGAGAGAGAGAGAGAGAGAGAGAGAGAGAGAGAGAGAGAGAGAGAGAGAGAGAGAGAGAGAGAGAGAGAGTGTGTTTGTGGTTGTTGTTGTTGTTGTTGTTGTTGTTGTTGTTGTTGTTGTTGTTGTGTTGAGCGTGTCCTTGTCATTGTATTTCGTGTTATATTTTTCTAACACAAATCGTCATACGATGTGATTTGTTTTATAACAGTTGTGGTCAGTGAATCTATCTATCTATATATCTGTCTATCTGTCTATCTATATATTTATCCATCTACATATCTGTATGTCTGTTTTCTGTCTGTCAATATCTTGCGTGGTGTAATGATGATAGTACACACTAGTGGCGGTGGTGGTGGTAGTGACAATGACCTTAAAATAAATCCTAGAGGTCAACAGTGTGTGTGTGTCTGTGTGTGTGTGTGTCTGTCTGCTTGTCTGCGTCAAACCAACCCTACCTAACCTTCTCCACGTCAGCGCCTGTACAACCTCGTCAATAAGTCACCGGGCCGTCACGCCTCGCCAAGCGGCCCGTGTGACCACCTGTGAGCCTGAGAGCCTGTGCCGGGTGCTGGAATGCCGCCCCGCGCCCACTGGACAAGTTACTCTGAGACACGATCGGATTCCTTTGTTACAGCTTCCCACGCATACTAAAAGACTTCTATTTGTTATTCCCTCTAGCCTTCCTCCTCTCCTCTACTCCTCCTCCTCTTTCCTTCTATTTGTGATACTCTCTAGTCTTCCTCCTCTCCTCTACTTCTTCTCTTCTCCTCTATTTGTGATACTCTCTGGTCTAGCCTTCTTCCTCTTCTCTACCCCTCCTCTTCTTTCTTTCTGTTTACGATTCTCTCTAGCCGTCCTCCTCTCCTCTACTCCTCCTCTTCTTCCCTTTTATTTGTGATTCTCTCTAGTCTTCCTCCTCTCCTCTACTCCTTCTCTTCTTCCCTTCTATTTGTGATCCTCTTTACCCTTCCTCCTCTCCTCTACTCCTCCTCTTCTACTTCTTCTCTTCTCCTCTATTTGTGATACTCTCTGGTCTAGCCTTCTTCCTCTTCTCTACCCCTCCTCTTCTTTCTTTCTGTTTACGATTCTCTCTAGCCTTCCTCCTCTCCTCTACTCCTCCTCTTCTTCCCTTTTATTTGTGATTCTCTCTAGTCTTCCTCCTCTCCTCTACTCCTTCTCTTCTTCCCTTCTATTTGTGATCCTCTTTACCCTTCCTCCTCTCCTCTACTCCTCCTCTTCTTCCCTTCTATTTGTGATTCTCTCTAGTCTTACTCCTCTCCTCCACTCCTCTTTTTCCCTTCTATTTGTGATTCTCTCTAGTCTTCCTCCCCTCCTCTACTCCTTCTCTTCTTCCCTTCTATTTGTGATCCTCTTTAGCCTTCCTCCTCTCCTCTACTCCTCCTCTTCTTCCCTTCTATTTGTGATTCTCTCTAGTCTTCCTTCTCTCCTCTACTCCTTCTCTTCTTCTCCTCTATTTGTGATCCTTTCTAGCCTTCCTCTTCTCCTCCTCCTCTTCTTCCCTTATATTTTTATTCCCTTTACCTGTGACACACCTGTATACTGCTTTCCTTTTTTTTTTCGTCTTGTTCCATTCCTTTCCTTCCACTCCTTTCCTCACCTTATTTTTACCTTTTCTTCTCTCCCATTCCTATCTTTCCGTATTTATCTTAATTTTTCTTCCCTTTCCTTCACTTCCCTTTCCTTTTATTTTTTTTTCTTTCCTTTCCTTTCTTTCTCATGCGTCTTCTCTTTCCTTTTTATTCAACTTAGCTCATCTTACCTTACCTTACCTCACCTTACTCTACCTTACCTTACTACCTCACCTTACCATCTCTCTAAAACACTCCTAACAACCTCTACGTCAATACAAAAAAGATTAACAACAATAACAAGAAGTAGAGATATTCAGATTTTCAAAATATACTTTTTACTTACATTATAAGAATTTTCTGAGAGTTTTAGGAGCAGCGATATTATAAGCTGCAACATTCTAAATAAAAAAAATAAATAGCAAATCTACCAAGAACTTGAGATACTCAGGCTTTTCAGTGCGCTACACTTGCATTATAAAGGATTTCTGAGAGTTTACAAGACCAAAGTCGTATACGCGACAGTACATGTATTTTGGTTAGGTGGGGGAGGTGAGCGTGTCATTAATTCCAGGCTGAGAGACGTAATAGGACTTAAAGATAGCATTTAGTTGTCGCCCACTCAATCCAGCCTTTCTGTACCATTACTAATACATGCGGTAGAAGAGGCAGGCAGCGTCAAGGCGTAGCGGGAACTAAACACACAGTACACCACACAGCTCCAGCAACTTTCCTGAGTTAATCGCCGCCTGACATTCCTCTCGGCGCGTCCAGACGTGGAAAGTACCAGTGGGAATCAATTATTGCTGGATGGGAAGTAGGGAGAGAGAGAGAGAGAGAGAGAGAGAGAGAGAGAGAGAGAGAGAGAGAGAGAGAGAGAGAGAGCGTTTTCGTGGTTTCGATTGCTTGTAGTTTTTATTATTATTATTATTATTATTATTATTATTATTATTATTATTATTATTATTGATGATTGTTGTTGTTGTTGCTGTTGTATTAATGCAAAGTTTCATATTGTGACAATGTTTATATGATGAATGTATTGTATATTTTGTAATGTTTCTGTGTGTGTGTGTGTGTGTGTGTCTGTGTGTGTGTGTGTGTGTGTGTGTGTGTGTGTGTGTGTGTGTGTGTGTGTGTGTGTGTGTGTGTGTGTGTGTGTGTGCGCGCGTGCGCGTGTGTCTGTCTGTCTCTGCACCAACAACCATATGACAATGAATACATCTCGTCTCGTGCAATCAGCGAGGTTAAGCAACGTTGGGTCTGATTAGTACTTGGATGAGCTGCGTCTGTCCGTTTGTCTGTCTACATGTGACAACTCCACGCTACCAATAAGTTGCCACAAGAGGAAGCCGCTCTGAGCCACAAAGCACTCATTCCCTGGCGAGGGAGGCACCAAGAGATGGGGAGAGTACGTTAGCAGTACACGAGAGAGGCAATCAACGTACACTTAACTTATTCACATCCCTCTGAAACACTCGCTGACTAGGAACACTGACCACCACTTGTGTCAGTAACTAGAGACAGAGAGACAGAGACAGAGATACACCAGACAAAGGATGAGACAGCAGTCAGCAATTTCAGGTCCCAAGTCTTAGGTGCCGTTGGAAAGAGACACACACACACACACACACACACACACACACACACACACACACACACACACACACACACAGAGAGAGAGAGAGAGAGAGAGAGAGAGAGAGAGAGAGAGAGAGAGAGAGAGAGAGAGAGAGAGAGAGAGAGAGAGAGAGAGAGAGAGAGAGAGAGAGAGAGAGAGAGAGAGAGAGAGAGAGAGAGAGAGACATACTAGACAAAGGACGAGACAGTAGCCAGCATCCTCTGGTCTCAGGTACCGTCGGAAAGTTGCATCGTGTTTCCAGGTTGTTTTTTCTTCAACTCACGTGAAAGCGGCGGCCCACACCCCACCTGCCCGCACCTGGCCACACCTGTCCCACATCTGCTGCTCTGGGCGGGAGAATTAGACAGTTGAGGTGTGCCAGGAGGGGCGCGTTAGTGTTATAGGGTGTAAGGAAGGGTATAGTGGATTAAATTAGAAAGGAAAAAGCGTGTAGAGGACAGAAGAGGACGTGGAGGCGGGGATATAGGGAGCGGAGAAGGCTGCAGGGGGAGAGAGTAGTGGCGAGGCTGATGGACCGGTCTGTGTGTGGGTCGCCCGGTACTCCACCCAGCCTCGTCTCTTCTCCCTCCCTCCCTCCCTCCCCAGCACCCACGTGTCTGCGGCAAGCACTCCTCATCCTCACCTCTGCTTTTTTTTTCTCTCTCTCTTTCTCTCTCTTGCTCGCTTTTTTCGTCGTCTTTGTTGTCTTGCTCGTCTTTTTCTCTCTACGTTTATTGCTGCTATGCTTTCCACGTCACCTTTCTCGTTACCATTTTTCCTATTCTTCTTCCTTCTCCTCTTCCTCGTCCTCCTCCTCCTCCTCCTCCTCCTCCTCCTCCTCCTCCTCCTCCTCCTCCTTTTCCTTCTCTTCTTCCTCCTCCTCCTCCTCCTCCTCCTCTTCCTCTTCCTCATCATCATCATCATCTTACTACTACTACTACTACTACTACTACTACTACTACTACTACCAGTACTACTACTTCTATTACTACTACTACTACTTCTATTACTACTACTACTACTACTACTACTACTACTACTACTACTACTACTATTTCTATTTTTACTAATTCATCTATCTCATTGTTCCATACCTAACTCGTCTTCTTTCCAGTGCTTTCCTCAGCATCAGACACACCACTTAAGGGAATCACTGCGTCATGAACATTCAGCAGAGAGAGCCATATTCTGAAACACTTCTGGCCGCACTTTCACTACATTCAAAAAGTTCTCGTTGAAGTTACATGGACTTTCAATGGGGGTTTACATGGTTTTGGTGACAGATTAACAACATCTCTTTATTATTAACAGGAGAAACGCTCTTGAGAACACACTTAATCATCTCTGTGACCTTTGAAAATAGTCGTGGTGAGAGAGCAAAGCGTTTCAGAGTACGGAACTAACTTGCCAACACTCCAATGCACCTTCCCTCCTTGCCCGTGTGTCTGGGTGTCGATGACCGCATCGCCTCAGTCAGTCATCGGTGTCAGCAAAGGTTTTCTCCCCATCCGTCAGTTGGATGTACAAGGCGAGGCGGGTCATTAACTCTCAGTCGTGGCATTTCTCCCTATCATGCATTCATCGCCGGCTATTTGCGGACATTCGTTTTGCTGGCGTCTTCTTTCCTCTCCCACGGCGCAGGTTCGTGTTGTGGCTTCCCTCGCCTTGCCTCGTCTCGCCTCTTCTTCCTTTTCGTTCTTTTTTTTCTTTTCTTCATCTCCCTTTACTTGTACTTTTTCTTCTCTT
>NC_087166.1:21603765-21616265 GCF_035594125.1 Scylla paramamosain | reverse complement strand
TGCGTCAGAAAGGGAATAAGACATCTGAACCATGTTTTTTTTTTCTTTTCTCTTTTTTTCTTTCTTTCTCTCTTATTTACCTTCTTTCGAGAGCGACAAGTGAGCGGCATTTGTTTTCTTCTTCTTCTTCTTCTTCTTCTTCTTCTTCTTCTTCTTCTTCTCCTTCTCCTTCTTCTTCTTCTTCTTCTTCTTCTTCTTCTTCTTGTCAACCTCCTTTGCATGTTAAGAGAATAAATGGAATGCAAATATGGAAAAGTTAAGCGAAAAGAAACAGATGCAAAACAGGAGAAATATTGTTGCTGCCAGCGTGGAGGTGACACAAATACACAGAAATACAGGTAATAACTGATAACTACCTTGCTTCGATCGACATACACCGGGGAATACAAATACAATTATGCATAAGTTAAGGTTAGAACTAATACAGAAAACAGGACAAATTCTGGTCTTAATCAATGGAAGTCATCTAGAAATACACCAGGTAATGATAATAAAAGAAAAAGGTATGAGTATGTCTGTCTTATAATACATAACAATACATACGTAGATTTGACTAGGAAGAAAATATAACATACCAATCAAAACAAATACACGTAATCTAAATATACAGAGATACACTCGGTGACAACTAACAGGTGTATTGCTTTAAAATGCACGTCAGGTAATACGAACACAAGTACACCCAAGATGATAAGGAAATAATTCAATAAGAAAGAAAAAGGTAAATTGTGAAAAAAAAAAAAAGAAAAGTCAGTATTGGTCCGTGGCAGCACTGTAAATAATATGAAGACGCGTCAGATGAGTCATAAACAGATGTTCATGCACGTCAAACACAAATGCAAATGTACGAAGACTCATTAAAAAAAATAATAAAATAAAAAAAAATTTCCGTAACACATATACAAAGAAAATACACGATTAACATGCGTTCTGTAAAATACGCATCTGAAAAACACAAAACACACGTGACAACACAAAACACACACACACACACACACACACACACACACACACACACACACACACACACACACACACACCACAGAGGAGCCATATTCGTTGTGTTCCCCTGCAAGTACTCGCAATGCAAACACAATTACTGAGCTTCAAATCCAAATCAAACAAGCCTACGGGCCGCGGTATTAGCGTTCAGGTAATTCAATTGTTACAGTGCGCCCCTTTTTTGGCACGGCGGCAGCACGTAATGAGAATTATATTAGACGAGGCACGGTACTTTATCATTGATGCTAAACTTTAATTGGAACCAACCGTGGGACAGGAGAGAGAGAGAGACGAGAGAGAGAGAGAGAGAGAGAGAGAGAGAGAGAGAGAGAGAGAGAAAGCCTTTGAGGGTAAGAGAGAGAAACAGGCGTGTCACAAACAGGCAGACAGACGGGCACTCACAAACAAGCAGGCAGAGACAAGTATTCATATACACAGACGGATAAAAATAGACAGCTGGACAAACAGAAAACCTACTCAGTGAAAGATAAAGTAACAGACGGACAAACAAGAAACCCACAGACAGACAGGCAGACGGACAGGAAGCCAGACTGGGCGACAGGAAAAACTGGCGAAATAATGACAAGGAAAACGGAGAAGAGATAAATGGGGGACAAATCTATTTACTTCCTCGAGATCGACAAAGTTTGCTCTGCGATGAAAGGTTTGTTGATTACCCTCGGCAGCCAGCACAAGCCAGACCTGGGGGACGCCGCACATACGTAAGGAAGCTGAGGGAGAGAGATTATTTAGACGTTCACCCATACTTTAAGTTACTTACTTATGTTCATCTCATAAGAATCAAGTTAATCTGTTGTAAGGTGTGGCGCTTCTCGACTAACATAACAAACCTGCAGGACTGGAAGACAAGGAGCTGAGTGACTGACCGTTTCAGGTAACGCACGTCCCTTCCATCAGCATTCACTGTACTTCCTTTACCTACTCTTGGCCTCCCTAAGAAATCAAGTTACTCTGTCGTAAGGTGTGACGCTTCTCAACTAAAGTAACAAAATTGGAAGACAAGGAGTTGAGTAACCGACCCTTCCAGATAACCCACGTCCCTTCCAGTAGTTTTTCACGGTACTTTACTCTTCCTACCCTTGAGAAACCAACTATTTTTTTTTTTCAATCTGTCGTAACACACGGCGCTTCTCGACTAACGTAACAAAACTGGAGGACAAGGAGCCGAGTGACTGACGCATCCAGATAACCCACGTCCCTTCCAGCAGCACCTCCAGCCTCGTCCATTACCATACCATCTGATAGCAACGCGTCGCAACCAAGAGCGTGTCGGGAAACAGTGGGTTGGAGGGAGGTGAGCCACAAGACAGACGTAAAAGGCTCCTCATCTCTGGCTCCTGACTAATGGCTTGTCTGATTGTCTCTGAAGGCGAACACGAGAAACATTTCCACCAAGTGCTCGCTGCTCACGCCTCGTGTCTCACGCCCTCGCCCTTTCTCAGCGAGGGGCGAGGGTGCTCAGGACTTGGTGATGAGTGATGATGTGGCGGGGTGTCCTGTGATGTCTTGTGGCGTCCTCTTTCTGCCCTCGTCATACTGTCCTCCCCTGTTCTTGTTATCATCCTCTTGTCTTCAATGCTTTCTGTATAGCTTGGTGATGAGTGGTGATGTGATGAGGAGTCCCTGTAGTGTCCTCGTCCTGTCCTCGCCCTCTCCTCATCATGCCGTTCTCGTCCTGCTGTTGTTCTTATCATTCTCTTCCCTAAACTGTATCCTATGTAGCTCATTTTGGGTTCAAGATTGGTGAAGCTTAATGGAAAACGAGATGAGAGGTTGAGTATCAAGTATGAAGAGTGGCAGATGACAGGAGGAGACTTAGTAATCAGGTTCTTAGTCCCGAGGTAATGAAGATTTAAAAGGCTACAGTAATGTGTATATGAAGATGGTAATGGATATATGAATGTACCTTTTAATACAGGGGACAGCCACCTGTACACCTGATGGAGTGTTGCAGCTTCCCTTATGTTCTCATGTTATTTTTTTTCTTTATAACCTTCTGTGTATCCTTTTATTTTATTTTTCGTATGAGAACTTGTGATAAATTTAGTGATCCTTGTATATTTTCAACTGTATGGCTGCAATTTGTGTGAATGGTTTTTAATAGGCCTTTTTGTAGTAGTATTTTATATCTTGTATTTTGATATCCCGTTATACTGGATACTAATCAACTTATCTCTTTTCCAGGTAAGGCACTGAGCTCGCTGTCCACACATCACCCCGGGAAGGTAAAGTACACTGGTTACATAATTACTTCACTCCTCGACTGCTGTGGGTTCTTCTTGTCCCCTTCACTTACTCCCTGCACGTGCCTCTATCTCTGCTCTTTCCTCTTTCCTGTTCCCTCTCCTCCATCTCTCTCGCCACCTCCACTTAATCAAATTATCTGGTATTTTTTTAAGACAACGGGAGAAAAGGAGGAGGAGGGTGAAAAGGTGATGGAGTTGCGTGGAAAGGAGGAGGAGGAGGAAGAAGAACAAGAGGAGAAGAGAGGAGGAGGAGAAAGGAGCAATAGCAAAAGGTACCAGTGACAGCAAACTACTACTTCAATAGTTACAACCTTCTAGTGTCCGTAATATTATTTTCTCTTGTTAAAACTCATGGGTTCCTCAGTGTCATGGTGTCACTGGCAAAGCAGACAGCAGGTTGTGTTGTCACTTGGGTAAGACTGAACGTAGCGTAACAAGTTAGTGACTCTTAAAGGAGGCAGCCGAGGTAATAAGGGGTGTCACAGTTGGTCTTGTGTGGGGAGCAGTCTCTGCACACACACACACACACACACACACACTAATCCTCGTCCTTAATGTTTTTGTAGTGTTCTTGTTCTCGTCTTTGCCTTCTTCATGTTGTTATCCTCGTCATGTCCGTTTTCTTTTTCCGTTTTCTTTTTTTTACCATCTCCATGTCCTCGTCTTGTTCTCTTTCATTATATTTTTTCATTATGTTCTCGTCTTGTCCTCTTTCATTACGTCTTCGTCCTCGTCTTGTCCTCTTTCATCATATCATCGTCCTCATCTTGTTCTCTTTCACCATATCTATCATCGCCTAGTCCTTTTTTTCACCATATCCTTCTCCTCTTCTTGTCCTCGTTCTTGCTCTGTACTCTCTTGTTATTATGAGGGACAGAGAAAACGGAAGAGAGTGAAGCAAGGTAATGGAAGGTTAGGCACGATGAGACAAGGGTAGGGAAGACGAAGAATAATAAAGATCAGGATGAGTGGAGTGAGTAAGTAAGTAAGGGTGAGACATGGTAAGATAGGGTGAATTAGGGTGCATGTATTCCTCGAAAGGGTGAAGGAGTGTAAAGCTAACGCAGGGTGAGGCAGGATGCTTTAGGGAGCTTGAGGAAAATGAAAGATAGAGTGTGGAAGACAAGCAGGGTGAGATAGGATGAATGAATGACGATAAGATAGGATGAGTGAGGCAGGATGAGGCAGAATAAGGTACGGTAAGGAAGGATGAGGTGGAGTGAGATAGGATGCGGCAGGGTGAGTGAATCAGGGTGAGGTTGGATAAAACAGAGAAGGTGAAGCAGAAGAGAGAGTAGATGGGTGAGAGAGAAAGGCAGGTTGAGTAAGGACAAGATAGGGTGAGAGAACTAGGATGAGACAGAGTGGCCAAGGGGTGAGGCCGAGTGAAGCAGGGTGAAGTAGGGTGCAGCTATTCCTCTTTCCTCTGTTAACTACTCGATTCACCAAAGTCTTGCCTTACCCTAAGAGTGCGTATGCATGCATGTTCACCCCTGCCCACACACACACACACACACACACACACACACACACACACACACACACACACACACACACAGGCGCCACTTAGACTACGCAGCGGCACGATTAAGCCCCCGCCTCTCTCTCTCTCTCTCTCTCTCTCTCTCTCTCTCTCTCTCTCTCTCTCTCTCTCTCTCTCTCTCTCTCTCTCTCTCTCTCTCTCTTTCGAAAAATTATATTGAAAACGAAAATCGAGATAACAAAGGCTTACTGCAAATATAAACATTCCGATCCTTAAATATAAACATTCTCATCCTAAATATTAGCCCGGCATTTGCATATCTGTTCATGTCTCCTGGGGGGCGTCCATTCCCCGTCCTGGCCAACTTTATTAAGGCATGGAAGAGTGTGTGTGTGTGTGTGTGTGTGTGTGTGTGTGTGTGTGTGTGTGTGTTGGGAGGGAGGGATAGGATACTGAAAGTGTGTGTAATATTGAAGAGGGAGGGAGGGATGTGTGTGTGTGTGTGTGTGTGTGTGTGTGTGTGTGTGTGTGTGTGTGTGTGTGTGTGGTGTGTGTGTGTGTGTGCGCGCGCGCGTGTGTGTTTATAATTAGGTTGTTCTCATGTTTAATTGAATAAGTACACAGGAGGGTAAAAAATGGAGAGAGAGAGAGAGAGAGAGAGAGAGGAGAGAGAGAGAGAGAGAGAGGAGAGAGAGAGAGAGAGAGAGAGAGAGAGAGAGAGAGAGAGAATTTAGTTATTTTTAAGAGCCCAAATAGTAAAGTTAAGAGCCTGGATCATCATGTTACGCTGATGCTACCACACACACACACACACACACACACACACACACACACACACACACACACACACACACACACACACACACACACACACCAAGATGTCACTTTCATTTAATCAAGTTCTCAGCAACATAAAATTAATAGTGTGCATTCCATTGACATCTTAATCACACAAGCATAAGAACGTAAGAACATAAGAAAATGACAGAAGCAGCAAGAAGCCATCAGGCCTACACGCGGCACTCCCTGTGGTAAAACATACCTAACTATTTCCACCTATAATCCACATCCATAAACTTAACAAATCTCTTAAATTTCCCTATTGACTCGGTGCTAACAACCTGTTTACTGAGTTTATTTCATTCATCTCTCGATCTATTTGGTAATTCATTTTTTTTTTTTTTATCTAACTGTATCATCCACATTGAAGTCAGCATGGCGTTTCTATACGCCTTAGATTTGCAAACATCTCTATACACATCTGGCTTCAAGTTTCTGTGGTTTATCGTACTGAAATTCGTTTTTTTGTCCTTAAGTCACCTCGTCTCTCATTGTCGTGGTCAAAACTCGAGTAACACACTGGTCTCACTCCCACTGTTCAGATTCTTTCCTCTGTCGTAGGTCCTCTGATTTTTTGAGGCTCCTTACAAGACGTGACAACTGACGGATTCTTAGCAGGTCAGGGAACTTGCTACTTTCATTTTCTTCAGCTTAGTAAATATATATGACATAAGTGTAATGTCTTTAATCCCCCAAAGCCTGCCAACGTAAATGACCTCTGTATGTTCTTGCCAACCATTCCTGTCTTGTGCTCCGTACCTGACGTATCCCCAGGTCATATTGGCCTCCTCAGCTCTGCCATGTTTCACGTACGTAGGTCTTGGTCTGCTAGTTTAACAGTTTTTTTTTGAAAGAAAAGTACATAAATGAGGTACAAGAAAAACAGACAGGGAGGGTTGGAAGAAAATAATGGAAAATTGTGAAAAGTGACTGAGCGGTTTGGTTAGCTGTCGAATTGCGTCTTCTCTTTCTAAATGGGTTGCAGGGAACTTGAGATTGAAGTGAAAGCAATAAAGACAAAAGTAGTGTAGCCTGTGACTTGATTTCTGACGAAGACTGTACCTTCCCTGTCTTTATGTCCACATACGAGTCCGTTTAAGTGTCCCCTTGTGGAGTTATATTGAAAATCCCTCCTGTCGCGGCTTCGTAAAGAGACACAAGTGGTTCTTAAGAGGAAAGAGTAATTTAGTTCTTGAGATGACGATATTAATTCCCTCTTGAGAAAGCTTGAAGTGAGAGGAGATGGAGGAGGATCAGAGGAAGGCAAAGTGCTTTAATGTATGGTACACCTGTTGAAGCAATTTACGAGTAGTTCTTGAGGTGATGTTGATTCATCCGCTTTATGAGATCTCGAGTGAGTGGAAGTGGAAGGGTTGACTGGATGGAGGAGGAAGACAAAGTGGTGTAATGTTAATCTATAGTGCATCTGTGGAGGATAATTTAGTTCTTGGGGGCAATTTGGTAATGGTTGCTATGTTTGAAATGTTTGAAAAGGTTTTAATTAAGTCAAGGGAAGTGGATGAGTGTTTAAAGGAAAGCAGTGTTCTGTAGTGCATCTGTGAAAGATTGAAGGACTGAAAGCGTTGAAGACAACTACACTTAAGTCAAATGTATTCACTTAGAAGTTGAGTACAAAGACCAATTGCTCTATGTTGTACCTGTAAAGGAAGAAAAGGAAAGCAGTGCTGTTTAGTGCATCTATGAAGAGAAATGATTGAAGACAGTACACTTAAGTCGTATTTTTTTTTTCCTTAGTTGAAAGTGAAGTGTAAGAAAAAGACTCATCGTCCTATGGTGCAACTGTAAAAGAAAGCAAGGATTGGAGGTGCATACCTCTCACTGGAGCCTTGAAGAGACCAGCCATTGAAAAAAAAAAAAAACCTGATATCAATTCCTTTCTTGAAAAAAAAAAAAAAAAAAAGGTCAAAGGAAGCCGAGGGATGGAGGAAGGCAGTCTGTCATGGTGCGGCTGTGGGAGGCAGGAAGGGAGGAAGTACTCAGTCCCTCAGAGGCATGAATTGAATGACCCCTATGAAACCCTGTGTCTGATTTTGGTCTGTATTATCAAAATTTCTTATAATAATTTTAATTGTTTTGTATTTTAACAGTATTAGTAAGAATTTAACAAGAATAATTCACAAAAAAAAAAAGCACTGACAATGCGACTAACCCTCCCTGTGACCTTTGAAAATACGAGTTCTTATGAGAAGCTAGAGCACTGGTTCTCAGACTGTGTAGCTCCGTGGTGCACTATAGGTACCTACATTTTGAACTTTGAAGAACATATGCCTGTCTTGGAAAACAGAAAAAATAGGCGGTGCACTTTGGTGATAGTCACAGGGCACAGTTTGCAAATCACTGGCTTAAAGTGTTTGATGTTATGGGTCTTTGTTTTCTCGTCTCCCTACGACCTGAACCATCTGAACCATTTAACGAGAAGAGAAGCAGGACACGTCTGGAGCTTTCAATACAACTTCCCGTAATTTCGTTTTCTCTCTCTCTCTCTCTCTCTCTCTCTCTCTCTCTCTCTCTCTCTCTCTCTCTCTCTCTCTCTCTCTCTCTCTCTCTCTCTCTCTCTCTCTCTCTCTCTCTCTCTCTCTCTCTCTTTAACAATTCTCTTTTGGGACTTGCATCTTCAGAGGGCTTTTTTTTTGGGGGGGGGAGAGGGGGTACATCACCTTGTTGGCCTTGACCAGAACACCTCTTCTGTAAGAAAAGAACTAAATAAGATTAACAACTGAAAAATAAATAGACCCAATTAAAATTTTCTTCTATCCAAGCTTATAGTTATTATTATTATTATTATTATTATTATTATCATTGTTATTATTATTATTATTATTATTATTATTATTATTATTATTATTATTTTGAGCGGTAGTTAAGCTAAATTTTCTGTAATGTATTTCTTTTCATATATCTTAACTATCCGTGTAGTTAATTTTGTCTCCATTCTTTTTTTTTTTTTATATAGATCTTGACCATTCTCCTAGCAAATCTTCTTTTCCTTTGCTGTTTTTATTATCTCTGTTCATATATATTAACGATCCTTCTAGCTTCTTTCTCTTTTCTGTTTTTTTCTATTTCTTTAATTTGTTTTCATATATCTTGACTACCCTCCTAGCTTTTCTCTTTTCTACATTTCTGTTTCTTTAATTTCTCTTCATATATCTTGACCATCCTGCTTCACACACATGGAAAGCAAACAAGCCGTCCCACGCTGCTCGCTGCTCGTCTAGACTCAGTTATTTATAATCACCGCTGACTTAACACTTCACTTTCTCCCTCCTCCTCTCATGCTTGGTTAAGGTTTCTCAAGTATGCTTCAGGTTTCCCTCCTTGGGCACCACATGTGTCCTTGGCGCCCTGAGTCACGCCCCTCAGAGCCTGGGTGCGGTGCCTTTTCCTTCCCACCAGCCCGCGACCCACCAAAGGGCAGCAAGGGTCACTGGTCTCTCCTCTTCCCTCACCGCCTTTTCTCCGCGCCTTTCTGTTTATATTTCCAAAGTCTTATTTCGTTTGTTTCATTGCTTCTCTTTTTTTCCGGCTTCCTTTTCTTTTTTTTCCGTTTATTTCCTTTCTTTGCTTATTTTCCTATTCTTTCTTCATGTTTTTTTCTTCAATTTGTACTTCAATTTTCTTTCCCCGGTTTATTTTTTTTTTTATTTTCTATTCCCTAACGCTCTTCCGCTTTCACGCCTTCCCTTCTCTTCTCTTTGCATATATTTTCAGTCTTGTTTTATTTGTTTCATGGCTTCCTTTCCTTTCCCATCCTCTTTCCATTTTTTCTTGCCTTTTCCTCTCCTTTACTTCCTCTTTTCACGTTTTTTCTTCTTTCACTTTTATTTTCATCATTTCGATTCGTTTTTCTTATATCTTTCTATTCCCTACTTTTATCTCATTCCCCTTAATTTTCCCTTTTCCTACCTTTTTTTTTCTTTCCATTGTTTTCACTTGATTTTACTTTCGTTTTTTTTTCTTTCTGTTCCCTATCTTTTATCTTTTTTCCCCTTAATTTTCCCTCTTTCTCCCTCTTCTCGATTCGTCCATAGCTCTCACCGTGTCTTGTCTCAGGGATTTCACTAACAGGACCAATTATCGGACTTATCATCACCAAAACACGTGAAAACTCAATTAATTAACAAAACTTACACACTTGAGGGGAACGTTTTTCTGTGACATCTGACCTGATTCAGTGAAGAGCGTCGGTCTCTCCTGCTTGCTTCTCTCATTTCAGTCACAATATCACGCTGCGTCGTCACCATGAAAGATTGCTATGCGGAGAGGGCGTGGGCGTGGAGTAGGAGGGCAGAGGGTACGGGCAGAGGGCAGAGGGTGCGGCGGGAGCGAGGAGGTTGAGAAGGGAGGGTAGTAAGGGAGGAGGGCGAAGAGAACGGGATGTAGGCGGGAGTGTTGACGCCTCAGAACCGCCATTACTTGATTCCCAGTCGTCCAGCTGCAGTAGAGTATCAACAAGGACACAAATAACCTTCCTTCCTTCCTCCTCTTCCTCCTCCTCCTCCTCTTTCCGAAAACAGACAGTCGCTTTCCGTTTCTGGAATTGTTCGCGGCCTTTGACTCAGACACCAGGTTCCAGACTCCAGGTTCCAGTCACTTTCTGATCATCCCACTCAGGCCTTGCTGGCTTGCTGCTTCCTGGAACGGCCACTGGGAACGTCGCCGTGTGTGTGTGTGGTGTGTCTCTCTCTCTCTCTCTCTCTCTCTCTCTCTCTCTCTCTCTCTCTCTCTCTCTCTCTCTCTCTCTCTCTCTCTCTCTTAAAGCCGACCACTTAGGTATCAGGTGTTGGTTTAAATGCCTGTAGCGGACGCCCCAAAGTGCCTCTTCTCCTGTAAAAGGCAATGGTTGTATACCGGCGCGATTTTTTTCTCCCCATCTCGTGTGTCACTAATGTGTTGCAACAGTTTTCTTTAGGATCTTTTTACGTTTTCTTTTCGCGCGGGAAGGGACTTGGGGTGCTTGGGGACGTGGGGAGACGGGAACCGGGTCACAGTCAGCTGGCGAAGTGGTGGCGACACGGGGCCTTTGTCAGCACGGGTAATTGGCTGTCCCGTTGCTCTTATTCCTGCTTTCATTTTATCGGAGACGTAAAGGAGAGTAAAGGGTTTGCATGCGTTAAACTTTGTCTCTTTCTGTTCAAGTAAGTGAGAGCGAGTGGCGCTGTTGGACGGTTCCCAGTTCCCACCTCACACCGTATAGTTTTCTTTTTTCCTCGCTTTCTTTTTTCCAGGCGTGAGGGAAGTTGGTCGAGGGCACAAAAAATATGGGAAAATGAAACTTGGTAAATTGCTGCTCACTGGAAATTAAGCAAGGAGATTTCCAAAACAGAGATTCATTTAGCTCCGATTTTTTTCTCTCTTGCAGCTTTATAAGTCATAGGAAAAGGAAACACAGAGGCAGACAGTGTTCCAGAATTTTCCAGTGAAAGGAATAAAAGAGTGAAGGTCCTGTTTGACTCTTGCATTAGTATAATAGATAACTGTAATCTCGTTATGTTATTTATTTTTATTTTATTTATTTATTTTTTTTTCTGTACTGTTATATGGTGCTCATCATCCTTCTCCCACTTTTCGTAGACAAACTTTTCTTCAATAGCCTGTTAAAATTTTAAGTGTGACGGGCAGCGTACCGGTTGCAAATTTCACCAATTCATGTCAGTTTCTTGGCGGAAGAGATAGTGCTCTTTTCGTAACCTTCGCTGGCGCTATAACTCAATGTTCTATTTTTTTTTTTTTTTTTCAAACCATTGGCTGTAACCAGAGGAGAGGTTTCCTTGTCTGTGTATGTATCTCATTCACACCAAACAGACATTTATTTCCCCCTTCCACTCCCTCTTAACCCATTCATTGCTAAGTTCGTATTTTGGTAACATTCTTAGTATAAAAATCTAGATTAATTTCGCATTTTCTCGGCTACAGGAATATTTAACATGCTTTGGTACAAAATAAGTGTCTCCAAAGTTGCAAGGAATTATGGGAAACGAATGTCTATCAGTGAAAAGATCAAATTGTTTGCATCCTATCCAGTCAGAGCCCTTCGCGTCCTCCAGTACACCCATAACTCCTAACTTACCGCATTCACTTTTTCCATTTAAGCAAACAGTCATTTACATAAGCGCTGCGCGGCGTACGTGGGCGTGTTTTCAGATTTCAACGCCCTCTCCCGGCCAGCGTTCACATGTCAGGCAACGCTTCAGCAATCTACTGTTTTCTTTATTATTTCAACATTAGCCGTGCGCAGATTAAGTCTTTCCCCGCCAGAAGAGACTATGATAATGACGTTTTCTTTCATAACTCGTTTTCTTTAATATCCCGGGCATCCCAAACAGATGTGAATAATCCTCGAATACTTTCCAGCTTAAAGAGACGATTTCTTGACAACAGGAGGCGGCGCTGCTCTTATTAGGGTCGCATTTCTCGCCGCCGCTGATGACTGGCTGAGAGTGGCGAAGGCGGCGGCGTTGGCGGCGGTGGTGAAGGTGGCGGCACAGGCGCGGCGCAAACAAACACATAAATTTGTCTTCGAATTTGACTGAGAACGGAACGGAGTGTGTGTGTGTGTGTGTGTGTGTGTGTGTGTGTGTGTGTGTGTGTGTGTGTGTGTGTGTGTGTGTGTGTTAGCCTTCTCTCTCTCTCTCTCTCTCTCTCTCTCTCTCTCTCTCTCTCTCTCTCTCTCTCTCTCTCTCTCTCTCTCTCTCTCTCTCTCTCTCTCTCTCTCTCTCTCTCTCTCTCTCTCTCACTCCTGCATTGCGTTGTCCTATTCCGTCCACCTTCCTTCCACACTGAACTCTCTTCTTCCTCCTCCTCCTCCTCCAGCCCTCAGACGCACCCTACCTCTACACCACCATCCCTTCCCGCCCTAGTGCCGTCACCCTTTTATAACCCCTGCC
>NC_087166.1:21598765-21601265 GCF_035594125.1 Scylla paramamosain | reverse complement strand
AGTAGTAGCAGCAGCAGCAGCAACAACAACAGCAGCAGCAATGGCAGCAGTAGTAGTATCAATTGCAGAAGCAGCAGGAGCGTCAAATTTGCTCAGGTCTCAGTGCCCGCCACACATACTCGTACAGATGGCGCCGCCCCCCGCAGTGGCCTGGCCGCCCTGCCCGCCCCCCGCCGTCCCCGCGACATTATTGACTCCCAGTCTGTCCCTCCCAGCCTCCTGATGGACACTCCTCACACTGCCATTCGCTTCACTCTCACCCTTCCCTACACCCTGTAGTGGCCACCCTTTCTTCCGTCACTCTTCAGACCCAATGCAATGCTGTCACGCTCCCCTGTCACCCTTCACAGCCTACAGTGGTCACTCATGCTGTGCTGTTACCCTTTCTCCCTGCTCTCGTATTCACGCTGATGTCCAATGCAGGTAAAGTAGAAAACTTGTCATTTTTTGAGTTAAAGATTTAAGATTCTAAAAAAAAAAAAAAAAAAAAGATTCGTCATTGTTCTGAATCAAACATAGATTTCTAAGATTTTTAATCAGGAAAAGGTGATTCATCACTATAAAGAAATAAGGTTCAACAGTCTCTCAATCGAAAGAAAAGGTTCACCATTTTTATGAATTAAAAATATAAAAATTACTTTTATCATGAATATATATAATCATCATTCTTCTACATTTAAATAAAAGCTTAATTTCCACTACCACGAGAAAATACCACTTTTCTCTATTAAAATAGATAATACATGACTTTTCTGAATTAGAATCATGCATGACTTTTCTGAATTAGAATAGAAGATTCATTACTTCTCTGTATAAAGAAATGCTGTTCATCTTTTTTTTTCTGAAATAAAAATAAAATTAATCTCTTTTATAGAATTACCAGTTTTCTCGATTAAAAATTGGTAATTAATCTCTTTTTTTTTTATTAAGAACAGAAAATTCATCACTTTTCTGAGTCAAAATGAAAAAAAATTACTCGTCTCCTGCAAAAAAAAAAAAAAAAAGCTGTTCTTCACATTCCCTGAATGTCAACTAAGACTTTTTTTGTCACAACAACAGAAAATCCTTCTTGTTCCTCAGTCTTCTGTGCCTAACTACTGATTTTCTTCCCTTTTCCCGAAAAAAAAAGTTAGTTTATCCAAAGATTTTTTTGCGCCACTGTCAAACAAACTACACGCTTACTTAATCTAAGGCTCCCGCTTGGAGTTGACTAAAGGTTTAAGTAAGAAAATAAAAAGGAAACGACTTACGTAAATATGAGCCAAGTAAAATAAAACTTTGAAGAACTTCCTGGTCGCTGCGCTGTGACTTTGCCGACCGGGTGTTGTCTTCATCTTGAGCTTAATCCACGTCTAGATCCTGTTCTGAGTAACGTACTCGCCCCAGACTGTACTAATACTGCTACTACTACTACTACTACTACTACTACTACTACTCTTCAATTCCAGGAGAATGTTATGCAGAGAGAGAGAGAGAGAGAGAGAGAGAGAGAGAGAGGGAGAGGGAGAAAGAGAAAGAGAGAGAAAGAGAGAGAGAGAGAGAGAGAGAGAGAGAGAGAGAGAGAGAGAGAGAGAGAGAGAGAGAGAGAGAGAGAGAGAGACACTGACTGACTGACTGACTGACTGACAGACATGTAAATTTCAGTAGGATAAAAGAGGTTTAGCAGATTGAGAGATTAGTGAGTGATGTGTATCTCTCTCTCTCTCTCTCTCTCTCTCTCTCTCTCTCTCTCTCTCTCTCTCTCTCTCTCTCTCTCTCTCTCTCTCTCATCAGCTCACACATATCCCTTTTATGTAATTATGTACTATTCTTTCTATCTTTCTTGCTCCTCCTCCTCCTCCTCCTCCTCCTCCTCCTCCTCCTCCTCCTCCTCCTCCTCCTCCTCCTCCTCCCTTCTTCATTTAGTAAACATCTGAGGATTTAAGAGTTATGATTCAGCAAACCTTCATTTCGCCTTTGTTACGCGTCTGAAGGCGTCTGAAACGCTTTGCTCTCTCATCACGACTATTTGTAAAGGCCACAGGAATGATTAGCCGGATTCTTGAGAGTGTTTCTCCTATTAATAATGCAAAAATCTTGTCACTAGAACCGTAAAAGCACCCTTAAAAAACCCGCTCAGCTTCAACTACAGCCTTTGGATAGTAGTGGAGATGCGGCGCAGAAGTGTTTGAGAATGTGGTTCCCGATACGTGAAACACGGAGCTGAAGCACCCGCGCAGGATTCCTCGGGATGTCAGTGAAGTGTCCACCAATTAGCGCAGCACTTTCTTGACCCCAGCATTCCACCCGTACCTCGGTGGCCTCCATGTGCGTAACCCAGTCAGTGTCTGCTTGTGGCTACGTGTCATGCCTGTTCACTAGTTAGACCACCCCTGCTGCTTGTGAATGGTGGGCTAGGTGGTGGTGGTGGTGGTGGTGGTGTTTGTTTTTGTTTTTTTTGTATTTTCATAAAGTATAACGCAGCAGCAGCAACAGCAGCAGCAGCAGCAACAGCAGCAGC
>NC_087166.1:21583765-21596265 GCF_035594125.1 Scylla paramamosain | reverse complement strand
TACAAGAGATGGTCGTCCTCCTCAACAATTACTTACAAGAGTCACCCCTCGCACCGTATGCGATGAAATTATTCTTCACACTGCCAAAACTCTTCTTTCAAAAGACACATAGAAATGCGAAAGGTGGCGGAAAACGTGAAAGCCGTCGCAAGAAGAGTGGGTCTATGGCAGAACAACCAACTGGATGAGCTCCTGGAGGAAGCCCGAGCCATCCAGAAGAGGCTGCCAAGACCATCAGGAAACCAACAAGGGCAGGAAGACAAAGCCCGTAATTTCGCTGGCAATATGCGGCAAGGACAGGTGTCCAGGGCTCTGCGGGCACTTAATGAACAGCAGTCAGGTGGAGTGTTGCCCCTCACCAGGGAAACCATCCACCTGCTGAAGGAAAAAACATCCTCCCCCCAGTGACGAGGAGGGCCTCAGGATGCAGGGGCCTTTCCGCAAGCCCAATGATGTCATCTACGAGGTGATAACTGGAGAGATGATCTGGAAGAAGTCTCTCCAGACACACGGCAGTGCTGGTCCCTCAGGACTAGACGCTAGAGGGTGGCGTCGCCTGTTGAGCGGCGCACTCTGTGGCAGCGCCGCTAAACGACCTATGCGGCGCCCTGGCAGCACTGGCGAGTGAAGCTTGCCACCACAAATTGTCACCACGTCGAGGCTCTCACAGCATGCTGATTAATCCCGCTGGACAAAAAGCCGGGATGCAGACCAATTGGCATCGGCGAGGTGATAAGACGCATCGTGGGTAAATGCGTCATGACGGTGGTGAAGGACGACGTAAGGAGGGCAGCGGGGAACCTGCAAGTATGTGCAGGACAGCAGGCAGGAGGGGAAGCCGCCATCCACGCTATGAGGGAAATGTTCAGTGAAGACAATTGTGAAGCGGTGTTATTAGTGGACGCCAAAAACGCTTTCAACACTATTAACAGAAAAACAATGCTTCACAACATTCGAGTAAAATGTCCCTCTCTGGCACAATATGTAGAAAACACATATAGTGACCCCTCGGATTTGTACATATGTAGTAATAGTGGTAATAGTGTTAAGGTGTTAAAGTCCATGGAAGGGACAACACAAGGTGACCCAGTGGCCATGGCGATGTACGCCCTCGGACTTTCAGTGCTGCAACAAGTTATCTCATATGAGAAAACGAGTGTTGAAGCAAGTGGCGTACGCGGATGACCTGTCAGGGGCCGGCAAAAATAACAGACTTGAAAAAATGGTGGGGCTTAGTGAACGACAATGGTCCCATCATAGGGTACACACCCAATGCCGCTAAGTCCGTCCTTATTGTAAAGCCTGAACACTATGACAGTGCAGTGGATAGCTTCAGTGGCAGTGGAGTTATAATAACAAAGGATGGACAACGGCAATCTGGGTGCTGTCATCGGAACAGAGGAGTTCAAGAAGGAGTACATAGGAGAAAAGGTGAAGGAGTGGATACATGAGGTGGAAGTCCTGTCTGACATGGCCAGGACTGAGCCTCATGCAGCCTACTCTGCCTACACCCACGGCTTGCAGCATCGATGGAGATTCGCCATGCGCACCATCCCAGGCATCTGCCCTCTCCTTGCACCCACTGGAGGTCTCGATAAGGAACACCTTCCTCCCAGCGTTACTGAGATACCACACCATCGGAGGATGGGGAAAGGGCGCTGCTCGAACTTCCACCAAGACTGGGCGGGATGGGAATCACCTCCCCTGAGAAGTTGGCGACTGTGGAGAACCTCAACTCCCTCAAGCTCACCAGGTCCCTCACAGAGAAGATCATTGCTCAGGACGCACATGGTGAAATAGCCCAAAGTGCAGTCACTGAGCAAGGACGAATTATATCTAGAGATAGGCAACAACATCAACGAAACTGTCTCGAAGACCTGATAAACATCCTGCCTGCAACCACAGTGAGAAAAATCCTCACTGCACAGGAAACGGGAGCCTCTAACTGGCTAACGTCACTGCCCATCAGAGCGAAGGGCTTCAGCCTCAACAAACAAGAATTTGTCGACGCCATTGCTCTGAGGTACGGCTGGCCGATGGAAGGACTCCCCAGTACTTGTGTGTGTGGCTCCCCCAATGACGTCAACCACACCATGACGTGCAAAAAGGGGGGATTCGTATGTATCAGGCACGATGAGGTGAGAGATCTGACCGCCAGCATGCTCAGGGAGGTGTGCCACGATGTCTCCACTGAACCGACCCTCCTGCCGCTAGACGGCGAGCACCTGCGCTACAGAACAGCCAACACCACCAACGAGGCTCGAGTCGACGTCAGTGCACGAGGGTTCTGGACAAGGGGACAGAAAGCATTCATGGACATACGGATCTTTGACCCGATGGCCGCCTGTCACCACGACCTCTCCCTGGAGGCCGCCCACCGCAAGAATGAGCAGGAGAAGATCCGAGCGTATGGGGAGAGAATCCAACACGTTGACCAGGGCAGCTTCACACCTCTGGTCTTCACCACATCTGGCGGGATGGGCGCCAAGGCTCAGTGCTTCTACTCAAGACTAGCCGACCTAATGGCAGAAAAGAAGCACCAGCCAAGGAGCCATGTCGTCGCATGGATGAGGTGCCGCCTCTCATTCTCCCTCCTCAGATCTGCCCTCCTGTGTCTCAGGGGGACAAGGCATTCCACTCCCATACCTGCAGACTTAGGAGGCCTCGACTGTGAGGCTACAGTGGTGGAGAGTGGCATAAGAGTAGATAGAGTAGAGGTAGAATGAATTTATAGTTAACAACTAATGTTTATATTATAGAGTATTAGATATGGTTGGATGCCACAGTCATTAGCGGGAGCTGGGGCTAATGACCTCCAAGTAATGGAGCCCCTAATTGACACATCAATAAACATGGGGTGGAGGTATTAGTAGTAGTAGTAGTTGGGGCAGCAGCAGTGGCAACAACAGTGGCAGTAGTAGTAGTAGTAGTAGTAGTAGTAGTGGCAGCAGCAATGGGAGCAACAGTGGCAGTAGTAGTAGTAGCAGTAGTAGTAGTAGTAGTAGTAGTAGTAGTAGTAGTAGTAGTAGCAATAGTAGTAGTAGTAGTAGTAGCAATAGTAGTAGTAGTAGTAGTAGTAGTAGTAGTAGTAGTAGTAGCAGAGTAGCATAACAGAATAGCAGCAGCAGCAACAGCAGAGTTGCAACATCAACAGCAACATCAACATCATCATCATCATCAGCAGCAGCAACAACAACAACAACAACAACAACAACAACAACAACAACATTCGTGAAGCATTCGCAGTAATGATAGCAGTATTGTTGTGGTTGGCGGGGAAGTGAATACCAGCAGCATCAGCAGGAGCAGAAGGAGCAGGAGCAGAGGCAGAAGAAGCAGCAGCAGGAGGAGGAGGAGGGAAGGAAAGGAACACCAAGCAGTATTTTGAAGGCAGGTCGTGCAAATCAACATCCTCAGCAGGGAGGAGGCGGGCGGCCGCGTAGAAGTCAGTTTTAACTTCTTTTCTGCAGACGTGCGCGAAGAACCTCCAGACATCCCCCTCCTCCCTTCCTTCCTTCCCTCCCTCCCTTCCCTCTCCATCCTCAGGTCCTCTTCCACCTCACCGCCCGAGCCTGAAACTCTTCCTTTTTCTTGAGGCTCGATGTGGTGAGCAAGAGGAGGAGGAGGAGGAGGAGGAGGAGGAGGAGAAAAAGAAGTAGTAGCAGAAGAAGAAGAAGAAGAAGAAGAAGAAGAAGAAGAAGAAAGAGGAGTAGGAAGAACTAAGAAGAGGAAGAGAAGGAAGAGGAGAAGAGAAAGAAGAAGAAGAAGAAAGAAGAAAAAAAGAGAAGAAAGAGGAGGAGGAGGAAGTAAGAGGAGGAGGCAGAAGTAGTAGTAGTAGTAGTAGTAGTAGGAGGAGGAGGAGGAGGAGGAGGAGGAGGAGGAGGAGGAGGAGGAGGAAGAGGAGAAGGAGGAGGAGAAGGAGGAGGAGAACGAAGAAGACGAAAAAGAGGAAGACGAAGAAGAAAAAGGATAAGAAGAAGAAGAAGATGATGATGATGATGATGATGATGATGATGATGATGATAAACAGGAAGAAGTAAGAGAATGAGGAGGAGGAGGAGAAGAAGAAGAAGACGAAGAAGAGAAAGGAAAGGAGGAAGAAGAGGAATATAAAAGACTCAAAGAAAAAGAAAACAAGGAACAACAAATATAGTTCTTACAAAGCTATTTGTGATAAACTACATTATTAAATCCAAAGTGACTTAAGATTGGAAGAGGAGGAGGAGAAAGAACAAAAGAAGGGGTATAAAGATAGTCTAAGGTTACGCTCCAGCCAACCCATCCCCATTTTCTACTGTGTCATGGCGAAGTGTCTTTGCAGTATCACCGAAGAGAATTTGGCATCGTGTGTACATAAAGATGAGGCTTGGGAGCAGCGTGAGGCGGTGGGTGAAGGACGGGGCGGGGGCGGAGCAGTGTGAGGCATGGTAGAGTGCGATGAAGCTTGATGAGGAGTCAAAGTTTCGTTAAGGACTGACGGCAAGACTAGGGATTGTTTTTCTTTTCTTCATGTTCTTATCTTGTTCTCGTGTTATCGTCTGCAGTGATTATAGTGGGATATGTCTTCATTTACTTTTTTTTATTTACTCATTTATCTTTGTTGTATTTATTTATTTACTTATTTGATATAGTAAAACTGTATTTGAAACTTTGAAACCTTTCTCGCTGTACAAATCATTCTGCGTTGCTTCATCCTTAGTATGTCGTTGCAAAGCCCATATTCTGAAACCCTTTGCTCCTTCACCGAGAACATTGCCACAGACCACAGAAATTATTGCTCTGATTATAATTATCATGAACGTTTTTCTCATTACTAATGGAAAATCCTTGTTAAACTAGCTATCGCTGGAACCATGAAGACATCCTTGGAAACCCCAGTGATTTTATTAGAATCCCTTTAAAGTAGATAAAACACTAACACATTTCATTCAGTTATGCCAAATCCTTGTTAAACTCAATACATTTAGGAAAATTTCCTTTGAAAACCACCTATAACTCCCACTAGACCCCCTTAAAACCCAAGATGAGACACTGAATCATTAGAGAATTTAGCAAAATCCTTGCTAAACTACCACTAAAATTATGAAGAAAACACTTAGAAACTCTAATAACTCGTACTAGACACCATGAAAACTTGAAATAAAACACTGGAACACTTGAGAGCTTGCAGAAAGTACCGGACAGCTTCAAAACAGGGAACTGAAGCGAGGCGATTCACTCAATGCTGCGGCGTGTTTTGTGTCGTGAAGGTGTGCGTGTGTGTGTTCTGCCTTCTCTAACATTTATTTGTGTTCAAGATGAAACACGATAGCGCAAGACCTACCCGAGACCAGTTCTCAATGTTTCAGTAAGTACGTTAACTAGGCAATGAGTCTACATGAAGGTGTGCTGTCTGATTTATAGTGAAACACGTTTCCAGTGTCTTCCTAGCCTAGTGACGCCGCTGGGCAGGGAAACCTTTGATTGTCACCGTCATGCTTAATACCGCTCGATTCCGTCCATGTTACATTTTATAAGATTGTTTATTTATTAACTCTTTCACTACGATGCATATCAATTCACATCACCAAAAAATCAATGTGCAAAATCTCTCCATGCATCATAAGAAAGAAAGGATTGGTTTTATGGAAGTAACCCTAGTCTTCGGATTTTGAGTAACTATTTCGGGGAATTTTTTTTTTTTCTCAAATCATGATCTACACAATAAAAGGGCTAACAATAAAATTAATATGAGCTGAATTCATATAAACGTAACTTAACCTAACCTAGCCCTCGGATGGAAACACTGTTACTTCAATATTATCTGAAAAGGGGTTAAAGCAACAACGTCTAGCCAGCATAATGTCTAAATATGGCTGTAGGGCAGAAAATAAAAAAAAAAAAAAATATATATATATATATATATATATATATATATATATATATATATATATATATATATATATATATATATATATATATATATATATATATATATATATATATATATATATATCACTGCTTTGTTGCTAAAGGATGGTGTGTCAGTAGCAGTAAAGGAATTAAATATCTTCAGTCTCATTAGGAAAAGCAAATGGTGGTCTTACGGCAATCTTAAACCCCAATCAACGGGTGACGCAGTGATTTGCTACTCAGTGCTCTGACGGGTGACGCATATATATATATATATATATATATATATATATATATATATATATATATATATATATATATATATATATATATATATATATATATATATATATATATATACATATATATATGCGCCAAACGATTTTCCCGCCAAAAATCAAACGGAGGAGGGAGAGAAATGTTTTGAACATTATTATTTTGGCAACGCTTATAAAGCTGTTCCCTACAACTTTTTCGTGACTTTCCGTCTGGTGGTCCGTACAAAGCGAGGATCATGGAAGGTGGTGATCCGCCCTCCGATGAATGGCTGACCGCAAACGCAAACCATTTTCGTCCACAACAGTAAGCGCTGTTAGACAATTAATCACATTTATGGAACTTCTGGGCACAGTGGGAGAACATTCCTTTCGAGGTGTGGGGAGACTAGTGAGGGGTAGATGTGGCAAGACAAGGCGGGAGCTGCGGCCCCGCGAGCTGCAGCCAGCGCCGCATCCAGCGTAAACGAACACAACCGGCCACCACCCTTGCGGAGCGGTTGATGATGTATTGTTATTCAACCTTTACTGCTGACTGAACTGAAATAACAACGAGTCAGACAAAAACACCATTAGAAAGGAGAAGGATAGCTGCTTCTTATACTGTAAGTTTTATTATTCTAGGATTTGTATTAAAGGAAATATAACTTTAAGAATAAAAGTGGTTTTTCTCTAAAAATCCTCGTTATGAGAAGAGGTTTCCGTGCCAAACGCCCATCTCTAAGGGGATGCGAAAGTCGTAAGTGAAGGTATTGGCGGTAAGGCAGGGCGCCTTCGTGTCTTGATCGACTTAGCCAGGCCCATCCATGGTCCGTTGTCTGGATATCATGTGGTATATCACTGGTGTTTACAGAATCCTTTACTTGAAGCTATACGGAGGGATCCTAACTTGAATAGGTAGAGAGATAGGAAAACCGATATAGGTAGGTAGGAAGGTAGATAGATAGATAGATAGATAGATAGATAGATAGATGAATAGACAGACGAGTAAATAGATGAATGGATAAATAGATAGATGGATGGATGGATAGATATCTAAGTGTAGGTAAGTAGATAAGTAAATAATAGTTAATTGACTACAAATCCATAATTACAATACCCACTTCGTAAAGACATTTTAGGTGGTCCGCTGTTATCACTTATCTTTCAGTTACCATTAAACTTTTGAAACAGTGATCCGTGCTCCTTTTGTGGTGATGGTGGCGGTAATAGAGGTAGCGGAAACAGTGGTAATAATAGTGACAGTTGGTACTGTAGCGATGGTAATGATGATGGTGGTGGTGGTAGTAATAGTAGTTGTAGTAGTAGTAATAGTAGTAGTAGTAGTAGTTGTTGTTGTTGTTGTTGTTGTTGTTGTTGTTGTTGTTGTAATGGTAGTGGTGATTGGTAATGTAGCGATAATGATGGTGATGGTGATGGTGAATGTAGAGTACCCACTGCACCATAATCTCTTCAACAGGACAGCTAACAACACAATCTCCAGCATATCTTAATCATGCAATCAAGTAACACAAGATGCCAACGCCTGCCGTTGCTGCCCTCCCTCCCTCCCTCCCTCCCTCCCTCCCCCCACAAATCTCAGCAGTTCCACAGTCGCTCTTATTCGTTTGCTAACCAACTAACAGAAGTACTTCAGACGTGATCAGGTTCCACAATCAACTTTTGGCCGCTGATTTTCGTTTGGAATCGTACCGAAAATTGGAACTGGTAAGGAAACAGAGTCAATTTCACAGTCTTTTCTTAAGTATCCAACCAAACGCTTCTTATGTTGGTAAGATCCTGAACAAATAAAGAGTTTCGTTTGGATAGCTTACGGAGAGACTGTGGAATCTGCCCTAAATGTCCTATGACTTACAAACCATGGAGTTAAAAAAAAAAAAAAAAAAAAAGTATTTCTGACTTTGACATGAGCTTTCATTTCCGTGAGTATTTGACTTTTTTTTATGGGACAGCCTTTATGTGTGTGTGTGTGTGTGTGTGTGTGTGTGTGTGTGTGTGTGTGTGTGTGTGTGTGTGTCTTGAAGCTACAGCGACCTTAAAAGTGTGCTCCAGTTGTATCTCATTCCTCACTTCTCATTTTATCTGATAATATGAGCCAGTCCCTTCCCCTTGAAAAATTAAAAAATATATACGTAAGTAGATGAGTAGGAGGATAAATTATAAAAATGCCTTAAATTTTCATCCGGTATATTAGCCCGGTCTCTCTCTCTCTCTCTCTCTCTCTCTCTCTCTCTCTCTCTCTCTCTCTCTCTCTCTCTCTCTCTCTCTCTCTCTCTCTCTCTCTCTCTCTCTCTCTAGAACATGTAAGCGGTGTAACGAGGCTGGTAAATTCTCTGCCTCCCTCTCGCCGCCTCGCCGCCCACGTCTCCACAGCGCCGCTAACGTACCAAAAATATACTCTTCATAAATTTGCCCAAGAACCACCAGTCGAGGAGGGACGCAAAGACGATGAAATATCAAAGAGTTTAAAAAAAAATGTCGAGGAAAAAACATATCCTTTTCCATGGCGCCAGATCCTTGTTCCTGTGTGTGTGTGTGTGTGTGTGTGTGTGTGTGTGTGTGTGTGTGTGTGTGTGTGTGTGTCGTCATACATACATGCTCACTCTTTCTCACTCAAGCATATGATTAAGAGCAAGAGAGATCTGTGCTTATAAATATCTTACTCTGGAAAATCTTCTCTGTCGTTCAGCTTATTTCTTTCCATATTATCTTATTTTTTCTCTTCATCCTCGTTCTTGTCTTCATCCTCAATTTCATTATTTTCATTCTCATTATCGTTCTTCTATTGTTTCTATTGTTACTCCTCCTCCTCCTCCTTCGCTACTGATATGTTACTTCGTCGAAATTTCATACTTATTTCTCGAATACTGCCGAGTAAAAATACTGAAGTTGAAAACTGTAAGGAATATCAACTTGCGCATTCAGTTTTAATTAGCAACTAAAATCAGCAGCTTTGTTTTGCATGGGGTGAACTCATTGAAGCTTTTTTCCCTTATTTATTTATTTACCTATTTATTTATTTATTTACCTTCTGTGTGCGGACTTTCTTTTCCCTCTCACTTGATATATCAGATAGTGTAAATCATCACAAACAGTCTCGTAAAAAGTGTTCCTGCTCGTGTTTGGTCTTCATTTGTGTTCTGCTTTGAAGCTGGGCATGTAAAGAACGATAAAAGTTTCAGTAGGCTATGTCGCAATTTTTTATTTATTTTTTTT
Organism: Scylla paramamosain; assembly: GCF_035594125.1. Classification (NCBI taxonomy): domain Eukaryota; kingdom Metazoa; phylum Arthropoda; class Malacostraca; order Decapoda; family Portunidae; genus Scylla; species Scylla paramamosain. Next base: position 21,586,882 of record NC_087166.1, on the reverse strand, counting down.
CTTTATATATACTTTTCGCTTGGACACTGAATCATGCTGCTTCTTCTTTTTCTACTTCTTCTTTTTCATTTTCTTCTTCTTCGTCTTCTTCTTTTCTTTTTTCCTTTTTTTCCTTTTCTTCTTCCTTTTCTTTTCTTTTCTTCTTCATACGTTATTCTTCTATTCGCTGCGCTCATTTGGAACCCCCACAACGTATCATGGTCTTCTGTCATTCCGTCGCACCTATCACCAGCATGCTTTCCTTCAGTGCATCTAATTTTCTCCTTACTCTTCTTCTCTTCCTGCCTGGCGAGTCCATTTCCAGCATTCTCCTTTCCACGTACTCCTCCTCTACACACGACAACACCATTTCAGTCTCTCCTCTTCACCCTTGTCCCTATACTGAGTGACGGGCGTTGTTCCTCTAATAGCCTGATTTCTATTTTTTTTTTTTCATTTCTGTATATCAGAAGTCTCGTCACACACAAAAAAAAGAAAGAAAAGGAAAGCCAGAAAAGGACAAACGTGCCTTTCTCCAGCATCTTGTATCACTGAAATTTGAGGTTTTAGTGAAATTTTCCCTTCTCTCAACTTTCATAATATGATGAGGGAGGTTTTATTAATCCAGAATTTTGAGAACCCGAGTAATCAAGCGGATTTTGTGGATCTTCAACATCAGATTGGAAGGGAAACACAATCCGGTCTGCTGGCCTCCGAGTGAGTCTTGTGTTCTTGATGGTGGTGCGGGCAAGGCTTTGTGGGTGATATAACCGATCTTTAAATTGCTAAGCTGATAGACTTTTTTCACTTCACCTACAGATTTTTATACATTTGTTTTCATGTTGTAACCTTTCATATAGTTTTGTAACCAGTGGAAGATCACGTATTAGCAAGAAAAAAATAAATAAATGTAAAGCCTCAAATTAAGCTGAACACTTCTTCCATCGCGTTGTTAACGTTTGGAATTGTTGACCTCCTAATGTCGTCGATAGCACAACAGTTTTAGATCTTTTAAGAAGAGATTCAACAAGTTTTTTTTTTTTTATTTAATCACAAATAAGATACCATACCCCTGTCATAGCAAACTGCAGTCAAAATCAATATAAATGTCGCTTCACCTGTGTGTTGCTGGTTGCCGAACACTAGACAAATAACAATAGTTATACTCGTACTTCTCTTCTATCTCCTATAAAATTTTTATTCAGTTTCTTCATGCTACATGGTATTTCATAATTTTTTTTCTTACTGTTCTTGGCTGGAGGGAGCGCTGGGTGGGGAGGAGCCTTCGTCTTTGCTGTCCGTTTTTCTTTCACTGTATACTAGACGATGTAGTTCTCACAAACACCCTTGTAAGGAGTAGCAGATCTTGAAGCTGACTGTTCGTTTGTGTTTCCTTTTGTGTTCCTCCTCTTCCTGCTCCTCTCCACCTTATCATCATTATCATTATCATTATCATTATCATCATCATCATTGTCATCATCATCAATATTATTATCATTATCTTCTTCTTCTTCTTCTTCTTCTTCTTCTTCTTCTTCTTCTTCTTCTTCTTCTTCTTCTTCTTCTTCTTCTTCTTCTTCTTCTTCTTCTTCTTCTTCTTCTTCTTCTTCTTCTTCTTCTTCTTCTTCTTCTTCTTCTTCTTCTTCTTCTTCTTCTTCTTCTTCTTCTTCTTCTTCTTCTTCTTCTTCTTCTTCTTCTTCTTCTTCTTCTTCTTCTTCTTCTTCTTCTTCTTCTTCTTCTTCTTCTTCTTCTTCTTCTTCTTCTTCTTCTTCTTCTTCTTCTTCTTCTTCTTCTTCTTCTTCTTCTTCTTCTTCTTCTTCTTCTTCTTCTTCTTCTTCTTCTTCTTCTTCTTCTTCTTCTTCTTCTTCTTCTTCTTCTTCTTCTTCTTCTTCTTCTTCTTCTTCTTCTTCTTCTTCTTCTTCTTCTTCTTCTTCTTCTTCTTCTTCTTCTTCTTCTTCTTCTTCTTCTTCTTCTTCTTCTTCTTCTTCTTCTTCTTCTTCTTCTTCTTCTTCTTCTTCTTCTTCACCCTACTCTTAAGTATTATTTACGAGTATACTACCATTATTCTCATCGTTCTTCCCCATTTCCTTCATTTCTTTCTTTCCTTCAAATCTCATCCTCTCTCGCTCCTGGAAACTCACCCCAATACCCCACGTCACACACGCAACACATGGCAAAAGCTCGGACACTCACAATCGAATTCTGAAACACTTCTGCTCCGTACCTCCACCATTCTGAGACTATTTTAAACTAAACAGGTTTTTAAGAGTGTTCCTACGGTTTAAGTGACAGATTAACAAAATTTCTACATTATTAAAAAAGAGGTAACGTATTGAGAACTCGGCTAGTCATCTCTGTGGCCTTTGAAAATAGTCATGGCGAGGGAGCAGAACATTTTTGAACACGGGCCTGAACCGCACGCCAGTTCGTAGGCAATGAAGGCAATTTCAACCAGAAGAAACCCTGCCATGTAATGCCTCTTGTAATTTCCTTAGCGGGTCAACTCGGGAAGAAAATAATCCATGCATTACATAAACACTCGTCCTCTTTTACACGCAGCAGAGATGAGAACACTTAGAACACTTCGCCTCAGTGCCTTCAGGTGTTTAAAGAAATTTCTAGCTAAACTCTCTTGCTTGCTGTCTTGTGTGTCTGTTTGTCTATCTGACCATCTCTCTGTGTGTGTGTGTGTGTGTGCAATTGGGTGTTTTTTTTTTTTTTCATTCTCTTTCTTTCTAAATTTTTTCCTGGATATTTATATGACTGTCTGTCTGTCTGTGTCCATCTATCTGTCTGTCTGTGTGTGTCTGTGTCTTACTGTGTCTATCTTTGTGTTAGTCCGTCTCTCTCTCTCTCTCTCTCTCTCTCTCTCTCTCTCTCTCTCTCTCTCTCTCTCTCTCTCTCTCTCTCTCTCTCTCTCTCTCTCTCTCTCTCCAAACCCTCCACTCTCTTTCTCTCAGCCTTCCCTCTGCAGAGAAAAGGGAAAAAAAAGCTAGCAGATCCGGGGACTTTATTTTTCTATTCTGTATTGAAATTAATCGGTGGCAGTTTTTTGGGGATTGGATGGACACAGTTGCGTTCAATTGGAAAAAGTAATAGCATAAGTGAAGGCCCGTGTGTGGTGCGGGATTAGGGCGA
>NC_087166.1:21551265-21578765 GCF_035594125.1 Scylla paramamosain | reverse complement strand
AGCAGATTCTCGAGTCGCGGTGACCTGTCAGTGTTTGATACACGTTTTTTTTTTTTTTTTCTGAGCACAAGAGTGTCGTGTCTTTATGAATGCTGTGCGTCAGTACAGACCTCACTACTCTTTGCTGACGATCGTTCGTGTCTTTGTCAACACAATATCATAAAAATTCAGGCTGAAAGTTTTATGAGTATCAATTCGAACCTTCAGTCAATGTCGCCTTAAGTAATGGTGAGGCGTCTGTCATAGAAATCTGTTAAACAATAAAGAAGAAACTGACAAGTGAAGTCACTTTGAGAATACTGTGCATGGTGAGAATCTATCTCCTCAGCGGCCTCTTCCCGCAGGCACGGAAGGGAAGGGCTGCACCACGCCGCGCTCCAGACACATCACCAGGTGCGGCGCCATGCTGGGCCTGGGCCGTTCGTGCTGAAGGCAAAGGCCAGTGCGAACAGGCCGCAGCTGTACCCGTCATTCTGGCACTGCACAGGCCGCATTATGGCGCCCGGCGGCGACACGTGCAGTTCCTGCAGCTGCTGCACCAGTGCAGTCGTGCTGGCGGACAGGTCGCGGTACATGGAATCGTACACCGCCAGCTGGCCGCTGCGCCGCCCACCGTAAGAGGACAGTAGCAGCCAGTGGGTACCCGCCAGGGGGCCATAGTCCGCCATGGAGTCCAGGCGCTGCGGCGCAGAGCGGTTCAGCACTTGCAGGAACAGAGACGTGGCGCCGGGCTGGAGCGGCGGCAGTGTGAAGGCGGCGCCGCAGGCGTACAGGCCGCGAGTCTCTGGAAAACGTGTTTACAATAGGTCCTGCGCCAGGTACATGACGTCATCGGAGAGCCAGCGCCGCCCCAAGATGTCCCTGCGGTCAGCACTGCGAAGGCGAGGCAGGGGCAGCGGCTGGAACAGCACAGTGCTCGACTCTGCCTCGCGACGGAAGGCCTCCCCGTGTTGCTCGCCACCGTGGGAGGTGACCTCTTTAGGGGGCGAGGTGCCCTGGTCTTGAGTGGAGGCGTCGCCTGCTTCATAGTCCAGTGCTGTGTCATAGTCACTGGCTGATCCAGCGTCATCTGCTGTGTCATAGTCACTGGCTGATCCAGCGTCATCTGCTGTGTCATAGTCACTGGCTGATCCAGCGTCATCTGCTGTGTCATAGTCACTGGCTGATCCAGCGTCATCTGCTGTGTCATAGTCATTGGCTGATCCAGCGTCATCTGCTGTGTCATAATCACTGGCTGATCCAGAGTCACCTCCTGTGTCATAGTCACTGGCTGATCCAGCGTCATCTGCTGTGTCATAGTCACTGGCTGATCCAGCGTCATCTGCTGTGTCATAGTCACTGGCTGATCCAGCGTCATCTGCTGTGTCATAGTCACTGGCTGATCCAGCGTCATCTGCTGTGTCATAGTCACTGGCTGATCCAGCGTCATCTGCTGTGTCATAGTCACTGGCTGATCCAGCGTCATCTGCTGTGTCATAATCACTGGCTGATCCAGCGTCATCTGCTGTGTCATAGTCACTGGCTGATCCAGCGTCATCTGCTGTGTCATAGTCACTGGCTGATCCAGCGTCATCTGCTGTGTCATAGTCACTGGCTGATCCAGCGTCATCTGCTGTGTCATAGTCACTGGCTGATCCAGCGTCATCTGCTGTGTCATAGTCCGTGTCTGTGGTGCACGCACCCGCGTCCAGTGACTGTGTGCCGCCGTGGCTGGCGTCAGCCGTGGCAGGCGGTGCTGCTTCCTCCTCGGCTAAGCTTTCAGGGTCAATCGTGAAAGGCTTAGACCAGTCAGTCCTGTCAGCTGCAGGCCCGTACATGTCCACCAGCTGCTTGAGCCTGAAGGGCGTTGGCTCCCGTGCGGGCGGGAACACTGTCTGTCCAGGTGGGATGTCCTGGGACAGAAATGCGAACGTTATCGGGAGCAGTGGTGGAGGCAGCGGTGTAGGGTTGGGACTGACCTGCTCCATCTCTATGAAGGCTTTTTCTATTTTGCCTCCTTCCTTCACCTCGAAGGGGACCTGCGTCACCCCTTCGGCGGTGCGGAAGAGAAGGTCGCCCATGGTAATCTCGGCCTGGGTCCTGAGGCTTCGCCCCGCGTACAGGCGCACCACCAGCTTCCTGGCGGGGCCTTTAACCCACAGCATGGGTCCCCTGCCTCGAGAGAACCTCTGTTGCAGCTCACACGTCCCCGCCCCACGCAGCTGCTGGGCGCCCCTGGGCACCGGGTCCAGAGCCAGGCGCACCTTGGGCGTCTGCCACCAGCCCCTGTACGCCACCGTCAGCATGGTGATGCTCCTCGTGTCTTCTCGCTTCACTACCACTACTCGGCTGATTTGTACGACTGAATGCATTTTGGTCTTGAGTGATTCATTAAAAGCCTTCAGTGTGACCGTGCAGCGCGGGATGTGAGATGGTCTGATGGCGTCTCAAACACCACCAAAAAGTGGAGGCAAGGAGGTGATTCAAAGCATGGACGAAATGGTGGTGCGTTCCCCACTATTTCAACACAGGCGATTACAATATACTTATTTTCCGTTATTTCTGGAACTGCATGGAGCCAAATAAGTACAAATGCTGATTAATAGAAGTTTGAAGGTGAAGAGAACTTAAGACCCGGGGTGTGAAGAGAACTGGAGCAGGAGACCAAACTGTAACCTTCATAGATGACTATTTGACAGAGAGAGAGAGAGAGAGAGAGAGAGAGAGAGAGAGAGAGAGAGAGAGAGAGCAGTAACAAAGGAACAAAAGAGAACGTGAGAAGCAGCAGGTAATGATGATGATGACAATAATAGTAATAGTAGTAGTAGTAGTAGTAATAATGAACAAACAAACAAAAAGCTATAAGTCTCAACAACAAACACAAACCCTTCCTTCCTTCCTTCCTTCCTAAACAAACAGTAACACACTGAGATTCCTGATAGATTGTTTGATAATGAAGACTGGGTGACATGGTTCGAATCCCGTTTCATAGATGGATGAGTAGGTACACAGACAGACAGACAGACAGACACGGCCACACACACACACACACACACACACACACACACACACACAGACAGAAAAAAATGAAAAGACAACATGGAGAAACAAAACACACCACCACCACCACCACCACCATCACCACCATCACAACGTAATTCGCAGTAACAAGAAAATATCCATCAATAATAATAATAATAATAATAATAATAATAATAATAATAATAATAAAAGAGAAAGAGACAGACACCAACAATATTCATCACTAAACTCGGCTAGTTCATTCCATCCACGCACAGTAAGCCGGATCCAGATGCACTAGCAGGGAGGGGAGAGAGAGAGAGAGAGAGAGGAGGGGGGATGAGGGAGGCAGTATTAACAACATACACGCAGCCGGTTCAGTTCGGTTGGATTGGCCGGCCACTAAGTTTATAAATAAAACAATTCAAACAATTAGGATAATCGCATTAGGGAGAGGCGCGGCAACACACGCCTCCCAATCACTCATTTGACACTAAATTCATCAGTTCCATACACCAATACCCCGATGTGCTTACTGTGGGGCCGCCCGGGAGAGAGGGAGAGGTAGACCATTGGGCAGAGGAAGGGAGGGAAGGAAGGAGACGGAGTTGAACAGAGGGGAGTAGGAATGAGAGAGAGAGAGAGAGAGAGAGAGAGAGAGAGAGAGAGAGAGAGAGAGAGAGAGAGAGAGAGAGAGAGAGAGGTATAAAAGGAAAAGAAAGAGGACACTAATGAACAAGGAAACAGGAAGGAATGGAAGGAAAATGAGAGACAAGGAGGGGGACGATAAAGTAGAGGCTAAGAAAGGAAGAGGAGGAGGAGGAGGAGGAGGAAAGATGAAGGGAAGAAGTAGAAAAATGAGTAGAAGAGAAGAGAAGAAAGAGAGACAGGAGGAGGTAGAATTCACACACACACACACACACACACACACACACACACACACACACACACACACACACACACACACACACACACACACACACACACACACACACACACACACACACACACACACACACACACACACACACACACACAAACGGGGATGAATATTGAAAACAACGTGATACAAAACAACAGGTATTTTTTATTACTTATATGCCAAAGTTACCTATCTCTCTCTCTCTCTCTCTCTCTCTCTCTCTCTCTCTCTCTCTCTCTCTCTCTCTCTCTCTCTCTCTCTCTCTCTCTCTCTCTCTCTCTCTCTCTCTCTCTCTCTCTCGTGCATTAGGAAGATAAGAGAAAGTTGTGGACATACATTACATCTGGTCGTGGCCTCAGCGCTCATCTCCGTCTCCTTGGCCACTGAGTCTGTGCTGGGTGACATGCCACTTGGACATCCTGGTTATCAGTTTATCTTCCCTAAGATTCCTATAAATATTTATTGATCAACCGAAGGATGAATGGGTGAACTATACGCCGACTGACCTACCTTGGATTCGAACCGGGGCCGCTCTAACCACTGAACCACGAAGAAAAATTAGTCATCATATTCGGAATCATATCCTGAAACACTTGCACTCCGCACTTTCACTACATTCCAAAGACTCTACTTGAAGTTACACGGGTTTTTAAGGTTGATTTAATGGTTTTAGTGACAGAGTAACAAGGTTTATTCATTATTAAACAGAAGAAACACTCTTGAGAACCCGACTGATCATCAAGGTTTATTCATTATTAAACAGAAGAAACACTCTTGAGAACCCGACTGATCATCTGCGTGGCCTTTGGAAATAGTCGTGGTGAGGGAACAAAGCGTTTCTGAATACTGGCAAAGGTGTGGCGCAGACGGAGGTGCTGTCGAAGGAGCTGACATAGGAGTAAGAGTGGCGGGTGAACGTCTACCTATCCTATCCTCTCCTCTCCTCTCCTCTCCTCTGGGACTTCCACGTACGCTGGCTGACTTTAATATCGACTTGTGAACTTTAGCCAGCCATTACCGGGTCCTGTCTGTCACCGGGCGGGCTCCATTCAGCTGGCGTGCTTAATAATTCGCGTAGGAGTCGATTCGTAATTAATTTCAATCGCGGGCTGGACGAATAGTAATGACGGGAGAAGGAAGGGCGGGGCGCTGCGGCGGTCTGGCTCGGTAGTCTGTTTTTGGAGGAGTGCCACTTGAAGTATTCGTTAAATATTTATTACCGGGGAGAGAGAGAGAGAGAGAGAGAGAGAGAGAGAGAGAGAGAGAGAGAGAGATTGACTGCCTTCCCTCTCTCTATCTCTTTCTCTACCTCTAATCTTGCATTTCTTCCCCACCTCCGCCCTCTCCTTCTTTTCCTTCCTCCTCCTCCTCCTCCTCCTCCTCCTCCTCCTCCTCCTCCTCCTCCTCCTCCTCCTCCTCCTCCTCCTCCTCCTTCTCCTTGTCCAGCTATCTGCAAATCTATATGTTTATTTGTCTATATATCTATATATTTGTCTGTCTGTTGATCTGTGTATGTGTGTATGTATATATGTATATTGTATGTATATTTACGTAACCTTCCAAGAACCAGGCTTCGTTATTATGACGCTCAGGAATCACTGAAAAGGCAACACACGTGAACAAAAATGGAAATGCTTAATAATAAAACGTTATTAAAAAAGAAACATTCTTGTACACGTAAATAATTGTGAAGTTTGAAAAATGCGGAAGTCAACAGCAAATTAAACTGATGAAAATGAACGAACGAAACACATTGAATAACGAGGAAAATAAAGAAAGAGTTGAATAAAAAGAAAAAAAACATCGTGAACAGCAAACATTGATACGAACACTTAGTAAATAGTGGATTAAAAAAAAATATAGATATTACAACTGAAGGCAAAATTTACATAAGTAGACGAAGGAAAATAGAATACGAGGAATTAAACAAGTAAAACAAGCATCACTCATGAAAAAAAAAATAATGCAGAAACACAATTAATTGCAGAGAAAAGTAAAGTGTGATATATATATATATATATATATATATATATATATATATATATATATATATATATATATATATATATATATATATATATATATATATATATATATATATATATATATATATATATATATATATATATATATATATATAAAACCTCCCAAGTATATTGAGAGAATACAAAACGATTAAGCATCACATGTATTACAGGCAATAATTGATGCTTACACTTTAGTACTTGTGAAGGTAAACAGAAATAAATAAGGCAATAGGTTATGGAAATACAGTACGAAGATTATAAAGAAACACAAAAAAAAAATGGTCATTTTTTTCAGATAAATGATAATAATAATAATAATAATAATAATAATAATAATAATAATAATAATAATAATAATAATAATAACAATGATAATAACCAGAAGAGCAAGAACAACAAGCACTAGAACAAGGCAAGAACAAGAATTACGTAGTAGTGGTAGTAGTAGTAGTAGTAGTAGTAGTAGTAGTAGTAGTAGGAGTAGTAGTAGTAAAAGTAATAGTAGTAGTGGTAGTAGTAGTAGTAGTAACAATAATAGTAGTAGTAGTAGTAGTAGTAGTAGTAGTAGTAGTAGTAACAATAGTAGTAGTAGTAGTAGTAATAGTACTAACAGTAATAGCGGTAGTAGTAGTAATAGTAGTAGTAGTAGTAGTAGTAACAATAGTAGCGTTAGTAGTAGTAGTAGTAACAATAATAGCGTTAGTAGTAGCAGTGATAACAGTAATAGCGGTGGTAGTAGTAGTAGTAGTGGTAGTGGTGGTGGTAGAGTAGTGGTAGTGGTGGTGGTAGTAGTAGTAGTGGTGGTGGTGGTGGTGGTGGCAGTAGTAGTAACAGTAGTAGTAATAGTAGTAGTAGTCGTAGTAGTAGTAGTAGTAGTAGTAGTAGTAGTAGTATATCTGCATATCTATCTGTTTATTTGTCTAGATATGTTTGTCTGTCTGTTCGACTATGTGTGTATGTATGCATGTATATTGTAGCGGTATTGTAGTATTGTAGTAGTAGCAGTAGTAGCAATGCATGCACTCAAATAAATGCTGAACCAAAATAAGAAAAAAAAATGTTATATAAAACGTAACAATCCACATCTGTAAATCAAACAAAAAAAGGCGAAAATGGCAACACAAGAGAAGCGTTGGTCCAGTCTCTTGTTTTCCTTACAAACTCAACACAAATAAACGATTACTTGCGCGTTGCTTTAAACAAATGTACATCGGCTTATTGTTTACATTGTATTTAGATTAACTTGCATGACGTGAATCACTTTGTGGGACTGAAAAAATAGAGGGTGAAAGAACGGGAAGAGTAAGAGGCTTAACAAGCGCGAGAGGAAGAGAGACAAAGGGGAGACAGAAGAGAGACTAAAGGGGAGGATGATAAAGAGGAACAGGGAAGAAGAGGAAGGAGAATAGGAACAAAGAGAGGAAGGTGATGATGAAGAAAAATTAAAGTAAAAGAAAAAAGGAAAATGAAAAAGAACAGAAAGAATAAGAACAAGAATCAACAACAACAACAATAATAACAACAACAACAACAACAACAGCAAGAGTATCATCAAAAAGAGAAAGCACAAGAGGAGAAATAAGAGCAGGAGGACGAGGAGGAGGAGGAGGAAAAAGAGAAGCAGGAGGAGGAGGAGGAAAAGGAAAAGGAGGAGGAGGAAGGGCAAAGGGGAGGAGGGAAACAAGAATGCAAAAAGGAGGGAAAAAAAAATAAAATCTCTCAAACCCTTGACTTGAAAAAGAGGAAATTTCGCTGTTACTACAACTTGGCAGATAAACAAACAAAACAGACATGCAGAACAGACAGACATACAGAGAAACTAGTGTGTGCATTGATTCTCCTACATAAACACACAAACTACGACTGGATAAACACGCAGGTTGCCTTAGGGAGGTGATGGAGGGAAGAGTAGTAGAGAGGGGAGGAGTACTGCAGGAGAGGAGGGGCTGGGTATGGAGGAGAAAGAGAAGGCGAGGGAATAGGAATGATGGTATTGTTAGTTGTGATTTTAGTTAGCGCGTGGAGAGGGCAGGTGGTAAAGGAGGAAGTGAGGGTGGTGGCTGTGTGAGTGGGTAGAGACAGACAGACAGACAGACAGACACGGAAACAAAAGAGCAAGCTTGTTACGTTAGTCAAAGAAGGAGAGAGGGAGACAGAAAGACAGGGGAAGGGGGACAGGTTGACAGAAGGAGCAGGGAGAGAGGGAGGGAAGGGCATGTAATAATGAGACAGGTGACGGTCAGCAGCGCACCTGGACACAATTAATGGTCTGCCCAGGTAGGGACTCGAGGACAGGTGCCTCCCTCGCCTCGCGCTTTGCTGCCACCGCCTTTGTCTTGGTTTTAATGCTTCATAATGGGGTTCTTGTGGCGGCGGCGGTGGTGGTGGTGGTGGTATTGCTTTGTGTGTAACTGTGTGTGTGGGTGTGTAGGTCTCTTTCTCTCTCTCTCTCTCTCTCTCTCTCTCTCTCTCTCTCTCTCTCTCTCTCTCTCTCTCTCTCTCTCTCTCTCTCTCTCTCTCTCTCGTCAGTCTTACGTACTAATGTGTAAATATTTGTGTGTGTGTGTGTGTGTGTGTGTGTGTGTGTGTGTGTGTGTGTGTGTGTGTGTGTGTGTGTTTGACAGTGATTTCAAACTATTACACACACACACACACACACACACACACACACACACACACACACACACACACACACACACACACACACACACACACACACACACACACACGTACACACCCACACGTATACAGAGAGAGAGAGAGAGAGAGAGAGAGAGAGAGAGAGAGAGAGAGAGAAGGAGACTGGAAAGTTAGAAAGCAAAATTTTCCCTTCAAACTTGGCTACAAAACACAGAAAGGATGAAGACTCGTAGACTCGTAGGGCGTGCACGGGGAGCCAAGAGGAACAATCAATATTAGTACGAGACTCCCTTTGTCCCCTTGTCCTCTTGGAAATATTGAGAGACACATTTTTTTTAACTAGCTTCTCAATAATATTTCTGTAATTTTTACCTTGTATTTCACTCGTTATCCTCTCTCTCTCTCTCTCTCTCTCTCTCTCTCTCTCTCTCTCTCTCTCTCTCTCTCTCTCTCTCTCTCTCTCTCTCTCTCTCTCTCTCTCTCTCTCTCTCTCTCTCTCTCGTGTGTGTGGGTGTTCATCATCGTTTCTTCCGTACACTTCATATATATTTTTCATCATAACCTCTTTACTCTTTTCCTTTTCTTTAGTCATCAGTATTTCTCAAATTCCTCTTCTTCTTCTTGTTTATTCGCCATCATCATTTTTCTAATATTTCTTCACCATCAGTCTTTCCATAACCTGTTCAAACTGTAATGCTGTACTTCGCGTCTTTCCCTGTTGAAGTCTGTACCGAATGGGACAGGGAAGAATTAACATACTGAAAACCTTGTGTACTTTAAATCTAGATGAAGTCCCCTGTGTGTGTGTGTGTGTGTGTGTGTGTGTGTGTGTGTGTGTGTGTGTGTGTGTTTGAACTGCAACCATAGCGTAATAGTGGTTATCATTACGAAGAGTTGTATGCTATCCTTGTAATAAATAAACTATCTATCTATCTATCTATCTATTTATCTATCTATCTCTATCTGTGTGTGTGTGTGTGTGTGTGTGTGTATGTGTGTCCGTACGTACTATGAGCAGGCACGAATCGCCCACAACCACTATCACCACTACAACATCATCCCCACCACCACCACCACCACCACCACCACCACCAGCCACATACGATTTGATTGGGCCATTGACTTAAATCACACGGGTCATCCCCCTTCCCCCATTCTCCCCCTTCCTGTGACACAACCCCGTCCCCTCAGCCCTCCCCTCCTCCTCCTCCCATCCCTCCCCCTCCCCCACCGTCCCTCATCCCCCATCAGCCGCGGCGGGCCATCATTATTCATAGACGTTGCACGTATAAAACTGAGCCGCGGTGATACGCTGGCCTCGCTCGGCTCTGGGTCCTGCTGGCCGCCATGTTGGAGCCCCAAGTTCGTTCCTTGGGATGAAGAAAACTTAGATGCCTCTCTCCCCGCGTCCTGCTGGTGATGGGGAGTGGCTGGTGCTGGTGATGAGCGTGTCTCGGTCTCAGGGGAAAGTGTATTTATTGTTTTGTCCTCTTAGTGAAAAATATTTGTGCTCTTCATTTCTCACCTTCTTAGTGAAAGTATATTTATTTCTCGTTCTCTGTGGGAAAGTATATTGGCTTATCTTCTTATTGGGGAAAATGCTTGTAGTTTTCCCTTCTCGTCGTCCTGATGAGGAAAAGGTACCTTGTTATTTTTCACCCTCGTAGTGAAAAAAAAAAAAATTATCTCATTTCGTCCTCTTTGTGAAAACAATTATTTCTCGTCCTCTTTGGAAACTTGTACTTTTCCTTTCTCCTTCTCTTAGTGAAAAATGTACTTTCTATTTTTCGTCCTCATAGTGAAAGATTGGTTATCTCTCGTCTCCTTTATGAAAATAACTTATCTTTTCTTGTTCTCTTTGTGAAAATTCTTGTTCTTTTTCGTTCTCTTAATGAAAAAATGACAAGAAATATCGCCCTTTTTTGTGAAAGTCATTATTCCTCATCCCCCAGGTGAAAAAAAAATTCCAATCCTTCATCTCTTGTTGTGCCAATGTGGTAAGTAGCAAAATGAGCACCTTCCTGTTGTGATGCGCGTTAAGAAATATCTGTCATAAAGTTTTGAAATAGTCTCCTCTTCCCTTTTCTCTTTGCTGTGTTTAAAGCATTTTTCTTGCATTTTTTACAGTGTTGAAAGGATATGGAGTTTTCTATTGCTTTTATATTGCTTTACTGAAATATCTTCTCGCGCACCATTCCTTACTTTGTTTTTTTTTTTTGTGTGTTTTTTTGCTTCTGTACCAAGAACGGTCTTGTCCCTTCTTTATTTCTTTTTATTCTTTATCTTCTCTTTTTCAGTGGTAAAGTGTTCCTCTTCTTGTTTTGCTTTGTTCAAATAACTTTTTTTCGTATCTTCTCATTTATATTCATATATATATATATATATATATATATATATATATATATATATATATATATATATATATATATATATATATATATATATATATATATATATATATATATATATATATATATATATAATTTTTTTTTTTTTTTGTGCGAGTGTGTGTTATTTAAAAGTGGTCATGCCCCGGCGTTTTGATGTGTTAGAATGATTTATTTATTTATTTTTTTTTTTTCGCTTGCTGCTAAGATCGTTTAACTGCGAGCTGTTCTTTTCTGTTTTCTTCTTTAACTCACTTTGTTATAATACTAAGTCCTGTTCTGCGTTTTCACGTGCTGAATCTATTGTTTTTTCTCTCCATCTTGCCTCGTTGAAATCGTTATTTAGTAATAATAACGCAATGCTGCTTTTTTTTTTTACCATCCTTTGTTAAATTTTTAAGTCTTCATCCGGCGCGTTTGGATGTGTTAGAATTATTCCTTTATTCTACTTTATCTTATTTATTTATTCTATTTTTTTTATCTTCATATACTGAGATGGTCTACTTATACACTCCTTTTTTTTTTCGCGTATCTTCCTTTGCTATAATTTCAAGTATTCCTCCCACTGGAGTTTTGACGTGTTGAAATAGATTTTTTTTTTTAGGCAGAAATGGTGCAGGTATCCATTACTCCTTTCTCTCTCTCTCTCTCTCTCTCTCTCTCTCTCTCTCTCTCTCTCTCTCTCTCTCTCTCTCTCTCTCTCTCTCTCTCTCTCTCTCTCTCTCTCTCTCTCTCTCTTGTTTACCTTCCTTGTTAAAACTAAGTCCTCATCTGATCTTGCCGTGTTGATTATGACCACTTCCCCGCGTTATCTTGTTGTCCTGTGCTAAAAATGGTTCTATTTGTTTGTTGTGCTGCTCTGCTGTGCTGACTAACCACCGTTGTGCTGTGTTGAGTGCTGCTGCTTTCGTTGTTCTATGTTGAGCGGTGCTGTGGTTGTGCTGCTGCCGTGGCTGTGCTGTGCTTGCTCCCCTCGCCCCTCCCTCTGTGTCGCAACGCCCCTCGCCGTGCCGTGTCGAAACGCCCACTGTCCCATAACACTCATTTACTCAGTCTTTATTACAGAGAGAGAGAGAGAGAGAGAGAGAGAGAGAGAGAGAGAGAGAGAATTTTATGGGTTTTATTTCATTTTACTTTTCATCCATTTTTGCATTTTTTTTTTTTTTTTTTTTGAGGGGTTTTGTTCCTATATATTCACCTTGTGTCCTTTCCTTTATGTTTTTTTTTACTACTACTGCTACTACTACTACTACTACTACTACGAATACCACCACCACCACTACTACTACTACTACTACTACTACTACTACTACTACTACTACTACTACTACTACTGCTACTAGCTTCAACAACAGCATTAACAACAACAACAACTACTACTACTACTGCTACTACTACTACTACTACTACTACTACTACTACTATTACCACCACCACCACCACCACCACCACCACCACTCGTACAACAACTTGAAGATTCCGTCGACTTAAAGTTCACACCAAGTCGACGGTCCTTCCTCCTCCTCCTCCTCGTGCTTTCTTTTTGAGCTTGGAATTCTTTCCCTTATTTCCGCGGCAAGTTTTCCTGGTTTAAGTCACACACTCCTCTCTTTCCCCTCTCATTTCCCTCACCTTCATCCCCTCGCTTCGGCACCTTGCTCTCATTTTCTCTTCCTCCTCTCTGCGCCTCCCTCTCATTCGCCCCTTCTCCCCTCTTGTTCCCTCTTCCCTCCCTGTCTCTTTATCCTGTCAACCTTTTCCCTTCCCTCTCCCTGCCCCTTCTCGTCTCTCACTCATTACGTCGCCCTTACTCTCCTCCACCGTCACGCTTTCTCTCCCTCTCTCTCTCTCTTTATCTCTCTCGCTCTTTCCCTCTGTCTCTTTCACCCAAAATAATGGAAAAATATAATGAATACCAGTTAATAGCACTTTTTTCCCTGTTAAAGTTATTGGAAGGGAATTTCTTTACTGGTTTACTTTTTTATTTTTGTTTTATTTTTTTTGTTTTGTTTTTACGTGAAGGGAGTGTTGTGGTTGTTGTTATTGTGTTGTTTGTTTATACGTTAATTTTCCTTTTTTAGTTGGTCTTTTTTTTCTACACAAAACGAATTGTTGTGGTTGTTGTTGTTATTGTTTGTTTGTTTATTTGTTTATCTTATTCTTTTCTTTGGTTTAGTTAGTTATTTTTTTTTTTTTTTTGTTTTGTTTTTATTTTACGTGAAGGAAATGCTTTGGTGGTTTTTATTTGTTTACTAGTTTAATCAATTTCCTTTTATTTCATTTAGTTAGTCTTTTTTTCCTTTTCTTTTAGTTGGTTGTTTTTATTTTATTTTCGTTTTGTTTGTTTTTATTTTGTGTCGTGGCGCAGGAGAGGAAGGTTCGTTTGTCTTTTGTTTGTTTCACCAGATTGAACAATGGGGCTTTATTTATCTTGTGTGTGTGTGTGTGTGTGTGTGTGTGTGTGTCTGTGTGTGTGTGTGTGACTGACAACTGCATTTTTTTTCTTTTTTTTTTTTTTCCCTATACCGAGATGCCACAAACCTTACCTTCCATATACCTTGCTATGCTTCCCCTCTTTCTTCCAAACTGCTGACGTGAAAGTTTAGATTATATTTGATTGTATTCTGTCTTTCTTTTTCCATTAATATTTTCCTTGTTTATACACTTAATTTTTAGTATGGCTATAGTTAGTTACACGAATGAATGGGTGACTATGTTTATTCATAAATGTACGCACTGTCCTCGTGTGTGCTGCAACAGTCAAAAGATTCCCAAAATTTGACAGCTCATCTACTCTATCAGTGTCAGTCTTACTTAAACTTTTTCCATATCTAAGAGTGTAGGTTAGTGTGGTAAAGCTGGTGTTCAAATGCTTCGATCTGTGTTTCGTCTTTTATACGCGAGACTTCAAACCTACGCTCGATGTTTATGTTAGTTTCCTGTTCAAGCAGTGTCAGTTCGCTGCTGCAGTTCACCCAGGTCCACACTACTACTTGCTGAGTAAAGCCTTAAGAAGACGAAGGTATCCTGAATCCTGCTCTCTTATTAGTAATGTTTAATACCACTATACTTACGATCACAGGTAATAGAGGCTGCATCATCGTATTCAGCCAGTTTCTCCCTCAACACTGCGTCCGAATTTGAGTATGCGGGACGCTCTAGGAATACATAATCACAATCAATAATACAGGCAGCAATGGTAAATACCGCTAAATATAGTCAATTCTGAGTTTCAAATAGTAACACAACAAATGCTGCCTGTGTATGTTAATCAAGTTTCAGACGAGTAGTGTTGAGCATTATTGCTGTTGTTTCGATCATATAATCGTTAATGAGCGTTTGTGATGTGTAGCGACAGGGAGCATACATAGATGGATGTAAGGCAAAATACAGGTATCACCCAGCCAGTCAGTCTGTCAGTCAGTCAGTTAATCATTCACTCATTCAATCAGACACAAAGTCAGTTAGTCAGTCATTCAGCTAGTCAATTAGTTGGTCAATCAGTCGGTCAGTAATTCAGGTAGACAGTCAGTCAATCTATCAACCAATCCATCAGTCAGTCAGTCAGTCAGTATTTCAGCTAATAAATTAGTCGGTCATTCAGTCAATATTTCAGTCAGTCACTCAAGACATATCACACCACAAATTCATCCCACCTGTTGCTCTTACGATACACGCACACACTGAAGTAATAGCGCCGATCATTGCTAATCAGTTCTGTCAGCGGTGGCGGTGAGCAGATGAGCGGGAGAGTTGGGCTGCGGCTGGAGGGACAGAGGGAGGCAGAGAGGGAGGCGGGCGAAGCAGCAGGTGTTTAGCTAACCTGCAACCCGACAATTGGCCAGCGATTACCGAAGACAAGGTGACAAATGGTGTGTTCAGAGTGATTAATATTGTTGTATAAGCGATAGAATGCCCTCCATTAAGCAAGACAGATGGCGCGGCCGTGGCGCTGCTACGCTCAGAGGTAAATATATAAACTTGGTCATAATAAGAGGAGTCGCAAGGGTCATTGGTCGAGCAGATGAAGAATAATGAAGTCAATGAGATGTGATGAGACGTAACAAGACACGAAAAAAGAAAGAAGTAAGTCGTGATGAAAATACTGGGAAGTTTTACCTCAACTTATTTTTACAAAGAGTAGAAAAGAGATAGAAATACGAAAAGGGTGAGAGAGAGAGAGAGAGAGAGAGAGAGAGAGAGAGAGAGAGAGAGAGAGAGAGAGAGAGAGAGAGAGAGAGAGAGAAAACGATAATGAAACTAGTAAATATTAAAAGTAAAGGAAAACACGGATACATAAATAGAAAAAATAAATAAATAAGCCGAAAATACACCAAAGAACACCAACTACAGAGAAAAAAACAGAAAAGGAAGAAAAATAGACAACTCTCCCACAACTTCCAAAAAAAAAAAAAGACACAGACTAGCCATCCCAAAACCAAAAACAGACTCTTGAACAAATTGAGCACCGTAAAGAAAGTGAAGATTGCGTGTTGGAAAAGTAAAGATGAGGGAGTGACAGGCAGCAGGTGAAGAGGTGAAGGACAGACACAGGCCGGTATTTTGAAACGCTCTGCTCTCACCTCGACAGTTATCAAAGGCCACAGAGATGATAAGCCGGTTTCTCAAGAATGTTTCGCCTGTTAGAAGTGTAGAAATTATGCTAATCTTTCACTTAAATCTCTAAAAACACAATTAAAATCCATGTAACTTTAACTAGAGTCTTTTGAAAGTAGTGGAATTGCGCTGCAGAAGTGCTTGAGAAATATATTAACAAAAAGAAAGTCAAGTGAAGCGACTAGGACAAACTGAGGACCGTATTCTGAAACATTTCTGTGTCGCATCTTCATTACTTTCAAAAGGCTCTAGTTGAAGAGACGGGTTTTTAAGGACATTTTTTTACGGGTCTAGTGACAGATTAACAAGATTTCTACATTATTAACAGGAGAACCACTCTTGAGAACCCGGCTATTCATCTCTGTGGCCTTTGACAATAGTCTTGGTGAGAGAGCAAAGCCTTTCGGAATACAGATCTGAGTGAGAACCTACCGCGAGGCTTCCAAAACTCCTACTGCTGGGTTACCTCTGTCGCTTTCCCGAGAACCCGCGAAGTGGAGACGGCGCATGGAAATAAGCAATCTGTGAGGCGGCCACACAAATTAAGAGCAGCTCAGAAATCAAGGGAAATCAAATTAACTCTATAATTAGTACCCATCGCGGCGGTGAGAGGAGGCGGTGTATTGACGCGGTGGTGGTGGTGGTGGTGGTGGTGGTGGTGGTGAAGGAAAGAGAGGGGTGTAAATGGTGTTGGTGGTGGTGGTGATGGAGTATGCTTTGTGTGGTGGTGGTGGTGGTGGTAGGAGAGAGAGAGAGAGAGAGACACGCAGACACTCACAGACAGACAGACACAAGTTAACTCTCACACACACACACACACACACACACACACACGCATGATGAGGAAGCTTTTGTGGTCTCGGTGAGTTGTTATGATAAGCAAGATAACTTCACTTATATGACAACGTAAAGAGAAGGAGTAGGAGGAGGAGGAGGAGGAGGAGGAGGAGGAGGAGGAGGAGGAGGAGGGCAACATAAAAAAGAGGAGAGAGAGAGAGAGAGAGAGAGAGAGAGAGAGAGAGAGAGAGAGAGAGAGAGAGAGAGAGAGAGAGAGAGAGAGAAATTTAGCATATTTTTTTCTCTTCCACACACACACAAAGGTGGAAGTGAGAAGCCTTAATAAGTAAAGTGAAAAGTAAGGAAAAGGAAAATGGTGAGAGAGAGAGAGAGAGAGAGAGAGAGAGAGAGAGAGAGAGAGAGAGAGAGAGAGAGAGAGAGAGAGACTTAAGGTGGTGGTTGTGGTGAGAGAAAAGAATTCATAGTTGTAGTAGCAGTAATAGTAGTAGTAGTAGTAGTAGTAGTAGTAGTAGTAGTAGTAGTAGTAGTAGTAGTAGTAGTAGTAGGAATGGTGGTGGTAGTAACTGTGATGGTGGTGGTGGTAACAGTAGTAATTGTGGTGGTGGTGGTGGTGGTGGAGGTGATAGTGGTGGTGGTAGTGGCGGTGATGGTAGCAGTGATGGTGGTAATAACAGTAATAATGGTGGTGGTGGTGGTGGTATCGGTGGTGGTATTGGTGGTGGCGGTGGTGGTGGTGGTGGCGGTGGTAGTAGCAGTAGTGGTGCTGGTAACAGTAATAATGATGGTGGTGGTGGTGGTGGTGGTGGTGGTGGGGGCAGGTAATATAATGAAGGGACATAAAGCGATTATGTTAATATCCTTCTTTGTGCATTTGGGTAATAAACAAAACATCAAAGGAAGCTGACAGCAAAACGAACGACGAGAGAGAGAGAGAGAGAGAGAGAGAGAGAGAGAGAGAGAGAGAGAGAGAGAGAGAGAGAGAGAGCTCCTCATCATTAAAGAAGCAATCGAACTCTCTTTGGAAGCTAAACATGATAATCTTCGCTCTATTTTTGAGATCATTATAATAAACTAAAAAAAAAAAAAAGATAAATTAAGAAAAAAATAAATAAAAACTTGTAGTATAATATAAAGAAAAATAATAAAAGTAATTAAAGACACAATACAAGACATTAGGTAGCACAGAAGTAGCAGAGAGTTAAATAGATTACATAAGTGTATTTGTGTGTATTTGGTTTGTAGGAATTGAGACTAAAATGGATGGAAATCTCATAATTTATTTATTTATTGTTTATTTATTCATTTATTGTTCTTTTTGGTTGCCATAGAGAAGTGACTGGTGGTGATTGTTCGTGAGTCTGACTGGTGAGTGAGAGATGACTGACTGACTGACTGACTGACTGACTGACTGACTGACTGACTGACTGGCTGACTGACTGACTGACTGACTGACTGACTGACTGACTGACTGACTGGTGGGGAGATTATGGAGTGTCTTGAGGAGGTAGACTGTTAACTGACTGGTGACTGGTGACTGAATAGTGACGTACTGTTGACTGGTGAATTGGTGACTGACTGGTTACTGACTGGTGACTTATTAGTGACTGGTGACTGGTAGCTGGTGACGAATGACGTAAGTGGTAACTGACTGGTGGACTGGTGACTGACTGGTGACTGACTGAGGAACAGAAAAGGCAAATCAGAGCAAAAAGGAAACGTACATACATACATACATATAGTATATCACATACATACATACATACATACATACATACATGCATTCGTATATACATTTATGCAGGGAGAGAGAGAGAGAGAGAGAGAGAGAGAGAGAGAGAGAGAGAGAGAGAGAGAGAGAGAGAGAGAGAGAGAGAGAGAGAGAGAGAGAGAGAGAGAGAGATGCAAATACAGTCAGAAAGAAAGACAGGCAGACAAATATAGATCTTCTTGTCCTTTTTTAATTCTTTTTTTTTTCGTCTTTTCTCTCCTGTCAGATCATCCATAAGAACATTTTATTAATTATTTTTTTTACTTCCACGCTTGTCACAAGGCATCAACTCAGCAAGTCACTCAGTTTTCATAATGTTTTGTCCTGAGGTATACATGATAACTTAGCCCAACTGACCACTGTTATTATTCACTGGCTTATAAGTATATTTAGTGTCTTATTAAGTAATGTTGAGGGAAATCAAATCCGTATTTCAATGTGTAATAGAATTCGTCTCTTAGTCTGGTATTGAGTTATGAAATATTGATTGTGTGTGTTGCCTTGGCTTACCTGACCCTTCTCTCTCTCTCTCTCTCTCTCTCTCTCTCTCTCTCTCTCTCTCTCTCTCTCTCTCTCTCTCTCTCTCTCTCTCTCTCTCTCTCTCTCTCTCTCTCTCTCTCTCTCTCTCACACTTACACACACACACACACACACACACACACACACACACACACACACACACACACACACACACACACACACACGTAATCCCGAGTTACGATGAATAGAATAGTAAAAATTCACGTGAATTTTCAACTTTCTAATCAGCAGATGCAGAGAGAGAGAGAGAGAGAGAGAGAGAGAGAGAGAGAGAGAGAGAGAGAGAGAGAGAGAGAGAGAGAGAGGTTACGTAAAGTTTAACGACCCGCACAGGACTTTTTATGGGCAAGGTAGAGGCGCAAAGTCCCTTGAGCTGGCGCCGTCACTCACCTGTTATAACTCTTAGGCCTGTATTTTGAAACGCTCCGCTCTCTCACCAAGACTATTTCTCAAGGACACAGCGATGATTTCCCGGGTTCTAAAGAGTGTTTCACCTGTTAATAATGTAGAAATCTCGTTATTTTGTCACTGGAACCATAAAAACATCCTTAAAAACCCGATTAGCTTCAACTAGAACCTTTTGAATGTAGTGGAGGTGCTGAGCGGAAGTGTTTTCAGATTACGGTCTTTACCTGCGTCACCTCCGAGGGTGTGGCAGTGGTGGTGGTGGTGGTGGTGGTGGTGTGTCCTTGAAGGATAACCGTGTTGTATTATTGCAGTGTTGTTGACGATATTATTAATTTGTATATCATGTATATTTTATAATTGGATGTGTTCGATCTCTCTCTCTCTCTCTCTCTCTCTCTCTCTCTCTCTCTCTCTCTCTCTCTCTCTCTCTCTCTCTCTCTCTCTCTCTCTCTCTCTCTCTCTCTCTCTCTCTCTCTCTCTCTCTCTCTCTCTCTCTCTCTCTCTCTCTCTCTCTCTCTCTCTCTCTCTCTCTCTCTCTCTCTCTCTCTATATATATATATATATATATATATATATATATATATATATATATATATATATATATATATATATATATCCGAAAGGTCGTTTGTTGAGATTTAAATATCGACATTTAACTTGGAATGGTCGAGAGCTTTCTTAATACGAGATAACAAATGTTCCTCCTCTATCAAAAGTTAGCAGCACCACCACACCTGAGGCCAGACGTGCGCCCCGTGAGGAGGTGCAGAAGTCAGGCACAGTGAAACAGTGGTGGGGGGCAGAGCGACAGGGTTGTTAGGGTGAATGGCGTTGGGGCGTATGGTGGCAGGCGGGCAGCGTTTATATTAGTTTGCCTCGATGTCTTTCTGGCTTGCTCTCGTGCGTTGTTGCTGGTGAAATAAATTATATGGTTTATTTTCGTCTGTCTATTGATGAAATTCGTGAAATAGCGTATTCTTGTTTCTGTTTTCTGATAGTGAAATTGGTCAAATGATTTATTCTCGTCTCTGGTTGCTGATAAGAGTCGTCAAATGGTTGATTATTTTCTCTGCTGATAAAATTCGTCAAATGGTTTATTCTCGTCACTGTGTACTGATAAAATACCTGAAGGTGTTTTTCCTCGTCTCTGTTTGCTAATAAGATGCGTGAGCGAGCATTGTGAGCTCTGCTAACCCTGATAATGAGAGAGACACGTTCCCTGCACCTCAAAACTCACTGGCTTCTACTCCCTTTGCTTCAACCTAACTAAAGGCAAGGAACCAGTCACAGTACTCATGGCATCCTTCATTGCTCTGTAAGGGATCATTCCGTTGTAATGCGGCGCCTCGGAGGGATTCCCGTCATCAGGTTCTTAATGCGAGCGAACAGAGGCGCCTCGTCAGCCATTAGACCCCAAAGACCTTCCTCGTCTTCGTCCTCGCCTCGCCTCGCCTTTATCCCGCATTATGGCGTATTAAATCTTCATTGTGCCTTCACGCGGGCATTAAACTCCGGTGCTACAATACCTGCCTGATGGTGCAGTAAAGGCGACGCCAAGGGATGACTGGCGAGGCTGACGGTGCATCATTACCGTGGGTTTTACCATTACTGCTTTTATAATTGTATCTTTTCTCTCTTTCGCAGGTACGTAGGGGAGGAGGTGGGCCGCTCATACCCGCCAAGGAGAGGTAAGAACAGGCCAGTTTGTTGCCCCGGCGAGCTGCTGCCGGGTCTGTGTGCTCATTAAGAAGACAATGGGTGGGTAGATGGTATTTCTCCAGGATGTGGCGAAGTCGAGCGCCGTAATATTTGAGTGGAGGGAAGGAGTTGTGTGGGACTGACGCGTCTGTTGCCCCTTGGCTTGAGAACGCGTGGTATCACATGATTCCCACAGGATGGACTTAAGTGGAGGCTACATGCAAACGCCACATCTCGCCCATGCCTGTGAAACTCATTTGAATTAGTTCCCTGTGAGTGTGGGAGGAAGGGAGGGACTGTGCGAGTTTTATTTTTATGTAAGAGGGACAGTTGTCTATACAGCAAAAAAAAAAAGTTATATAAAAAAAAAGGCCCACTAAGTGAAAAGAGGATTATTCAAAACCTGGATAAGTGTCTTGATACCTTCTTCAAATTGTTCACGTCAAAATCACTGAGGATGCACATTTTCTACGTAGAGGGTTCGAAACCAAGCCTGGGCCGCCCCGTGTCCTGGTGTAGTGGTGGATGTGTCGCTGCTCCTTTCATCTGACGTATTAAAACCAAGCCTGGGCCGCCCCGTGTCTTGGTGTAGTGGTGGAGGTGTCGCTGCTCCTTTCATCTGACGTATTAAAACTAAGCCTGGGCCGCCCTGTGTCTTGGTATAGTGGTGGAGGTGTCGCTGCTACTTTCATATAACGTATTAAAACCGCACCTCCACAGCTGCCGCCAACGTGTGTTATTTACCCTGAACTTCCCTCGCAGTCTATGCACACGAGCCCTGGTGAATGAAAAGTAGCTACGAGTAGATAGTTAAACATATGGATAGGCAGGTAGACAGACAGACATACAGACAGACTTAAAGACAGATACATATAGACAAATAGATGGATAGACACATACTGACAAACAGATAGATACATAAATAAACAGGTAGATAAGTATAATACATACATACATACATACAGGGACTGCTGCGTGTAGGCCTGATGGCTTCTTGCAGCTTCTCTTATTTTCTTGTGCCCTTATTACGTTAGTAGATACATACATACGAACATATATACATACATTTATGTACTATAGGAGGAGAAACAATTATTGCACTTTATTGAAACAAGCCGAGAAATTAAATGTATAGATAGAGACACGTACGTATATAAAACAAATAGACAGGTACCTGAACAGAGGACAAGACGCGGACCAGCTGACCCAAACACTGAGAACTTGGGGTGAATGGTATTAGCGTGTTCACCCGAGTCTGTTAAGTTAGGTGAGGTATGATTAGGTTTTATTTGGGTCTGGTGGGGTGAGGTGAGCTGAGATGAGGTTGGGTTAGATTAGGGTAGGTGAGGTGCTGAGATTAGATTAGGTGAGGTGAGGTTCGATTGGGTGAGGTGAAGTAAGATTAGCTTAGGTGAATAGGTGAAGTGAGGTTAGGTCACGTAAGGTTAGGTGAGGTTAGGTTAGGTTAGGTGAGGTTAGGTTAGGTGAGGTTAGGTTAGGTGAAGTGATGTCGGATTAGGCTCGGATTGATTCAGTTCTTTAATTGACTTCACAGCCAATCACGATTTGGAAAAGGGTCCAGAAAAAAGTCTCAGATTCCTTGGGCTGAGGTTAGTTATTCACTTCATTAACCTTAATATAATGCTGGGAGGCTTCGGGGCACACACACTCAACAAAAGTACAATGGCACCTTTACAGTCACCCACAAATGGATACATACGGATACATAGATAGAAATATATAGCACTGATTTGTTCCTTGTACTTATTATGCACACACACTCAACAGAAGAACAATGGCACCCACAAATGGATACATACGGATACATTGGTAGAAATATATAGCACTGTTTTTGTTCCTTGTACTTCTTTATGGATAGGATTGATGGGTGGCAATGGGTAGTCATGTTCTATTCAGGGACTGCCACGTGTAGGCCTGGTGGCGTCTTATAGCTTCTCTTATCTTATAATCTTCTGTACTTCCAAATGTGATGATGTAAACGGAGATTCCTATTATAGCCTCCACCAAAGCGAGATAAGTATAATAAACATCCCTATTATAAAGATTAAAAGAAAAAAATTAATAATCCATACAATTCCAATAAAAAAAAGGAAAAAAATATCTACTACAACAATTATTATCCCCATCATCACCAGTACCGTAACATAATCACCATCACCACCACCACCACCACCACCACCGCCAGTGTTATCGGCGCCATCATTATTACCCACATCGGCACCAGCATACATAATAATAGGAGCTTTATCGCAGGTTACAAAAATCAGCTTCAATTCTGTGTATGGGCGGCGAGTCAGGGCTGTTTATGATAATGTGTGTGTGGGTGTGTCACGCGGCGCTGCGGCTGTGATTAGTGCGGGTTATTGTCCGACGCTTATGATTTAACGAGCGCGGAAAAGGGGAGGGAGGTAGAGAGGGGGAGGGACAGGTGGTCAGAGGAAGCTAGGGATTGAGGGAGAGAGAGATGTAGAGAAAGAGGGACTAACGGAGGGAAGGATGGACTGAGGGAGGGAGGGACTGAGGGAAAGAAGGGAGAGAAAGGGACAGACGAACGAAGAGGGAGAGATGGAGGGATGGACAGGAGAGAAGGAGAGCTGGAGGAATAGACGGATGAAAGGAGGGACTGAGGGAGGTAGGGAGGAAGGGAGAGATGGAGAAATGGACAGTAAGTGGAGGTATCGGAGGGAGGGAAGGAGGGACAGGGACATCAAGTGGAGGTAACCGAAGGAGGCTTCAAGGGAGGGAGAGATGGGCAGAGGGAGGGTAGGAAAGATGGATCAATGGAGGAAGAGAGGGAAAACTGGAAAACTGTTAGAGCATAGACAGACAAACAGACAGACAGACAGACAGACGGACAGTTTCCTCATTAATTCATAAGATAAGTGTGATATTTTGTGCCTCGTTATTTATTATTTACTTTTGTTTATCGCGCTATTATTTATTTTTTTTTTTTTTTTTGCTGTAGCAGTGGCAGTGTAGCAGCCTTTTCCAGTATTAGTGTATTAGTACACTGAATGGAACTGTTTTATGTCACGCAATGCGATTTTGTACGGCTTTTTTTTTTTTTTTTTACCAGATTTTCGTGTATTAGATGTTTGCTCACAACAACCGTTCATTTAGCACATTCCAGTGTCTTATCTTCACTACTTCTTAAAGACTAGTGAAAATATTTACAGATTTTCAAGAATTTTTTAGATAATATTGAAATAACATTAGTGTTCTTATATGATGGCTATGTTATGTTAGGTTTGCTTTGGACTAATTCTGTTCATTAATTTCACTGCCGGCCCCTTCATTAGGTAGATCACTAACTGGGAAAGCAGAACGTTTTTAACCAGAAATAAACGGCCACTGTCTGGATATTAGTAGACTAAGGTTACTTTCATAATACCCGATTTTTTCATGATTCTAGCGATATTTAAAGGATTCAGCATCATTCATGAGATACAAAAACATCCGACTAATCATCTCTGCTAAAAAAAAAAAAAAGTCTTCAAAGAACATTTTAAAGAATATTAGCCTTTGTCCCCCACACGTTCCCTGCCATCTGCACCTTTCCTCACGCCCTCATAGATAGATAGATAGATAGATAGATAGATAGATGTTTATTGACCATAGCTTTTAGAATTAGTAAAATTAAATCTCTTAATTCTACATAGAAATAAACCTGCAATTCAACAGTAAAAACCCAGTAAATGATAAAATAAAACTCCTTAGCTTAACCTTATAAGCCTCTAAAAACCCAAAAGATAAATCTATCTCGCCCTCACACCATCGCCTCCCTCACCGCAGCCACCAGCCGCCTCTCTGCTCTCACGTCACAGGAGTTTCAAGACAGCCAAGTATCTTATCTCTGGTTTCTTTCCTTCGCACTAACAGAAGGAAGAGAGATTTTACTCCCAGTCTTGGCTCAGCTGCACTATACGAGAACCAGAGACTACCCTCCTCCTCCTCTTCCTCCTCCTCCTCCTTTTCCTCAGCAAAGAACAAGTCCAAAGTTTGAGTCAATTTATTAAGAAGAGAAAGTTGAGAGGTGTAAACTCGAGTGGAGAAGGAGGAGAGTTCATGCGTGGATTGGAGAGACGAAAAAAGAGAGTGTGAGGCTGAGTCATGTCGTGGAGAAGAGGGAAAGTGGTGGTGTTGGTGAAGGAATAAAAGGAGGAGATGGAGGAAGATTAGGGAGGCTGTGGTTTACATGTTTCGAATTGACAGTGAGGTCTCGTGCTGGTAACCTCTACTAGCCTCTCTCCATCATCGTCATAATCACCTTCCCCGTATTTCGTTCCTTAATAGACTCGGGGTAAACAATTTTAATCTTGTTTTCTTTTCTCTAGTGGTTGCGATGATTGTTGCAACACTTCCCCCTCATAGGAAACACGTAACACTCCAGCAGCACTCCAGCAATACTTACCAGGCCTTGGCACTCTCTAGAAACACTGGTATTGTCTTGCACTTCACTTGGATAGTTTTTTTGTAGTATATTATGGCACTCTGCTACACTTGATACAACAATACATAAATACACGAGTTTCTGCAACACTTGGCGCACTACAACACTTGATACAGCAACACTTAACACTAACACTGATGCACTTGATAATACAACACAACACTGAAATATATGAGGTTCTGCAACGCTAGACACTTGATACTACAACACTTTACGATTAAATACAAGAAATTCTATAATACATAGCACTCAACAACACTTAGCACTGCAACACTTAACAGTCAAACTCACGGGGTTTTGCAACACATGGTGCTGCAACACTCAACACTGCAACACAACACTCAAACTCACGCTGCAACACTTCGCTTTCAGCAGCACAACACTGCGACACTTAACACTCAAACTCACGAGATTTTGCAACACTTGGCACCCTACAACACTCAACACTGCGACACGTAATAGTCAAACACACGAGGATTTCAGTAACACTTGGCACCGTGCATCACTCAACTTCCAAGTATTCTGTGGCACTCTTTGCATCGCCTGGCACGAAATATCTGCTGTGCCTTCTGTATTAAAATTTGGCCAGCATGTGTAGCGACTTTTGTGGGCGTGTGATGTGCCGTCATGGAGCTGTGGGCCTTAGTGGTAAATTATAGTTATGGCCAATTGAACACTTTGTAATGGCACTCACTCTTAAAGCACAACGACCAGTCACAGCGATGGCACTATTTTTTTTTTCTCTCTTTTTTTTTTTTTTTTCTTTCTGCTTCGTGTTTTTTTTTTTTTTTTGTCTTTTCTGTTCAGCATTTTTTCTTTTTTATTTTTTTTAGTAGTCTTGTCCCTCAGTGTGCCCTACTATCTATTGTTTTTTTCTATTGCGTCTCTCTCTCTCTCTCTCTCTCTCTCTCTCTCTCTCTCTCTCTCTCTCTCTCTCTCTCTCTCTCTCTCTCTCTCTCTCTCTCTCTCGTCTCTTTTGTCTGTTCCTTGGGTTTAGTTGCATGTATCGTCTGTATTGTCTCTGGATTTATGTGTTTAGTTTAGTGTTTATGTATGTATGTATGTATGTTGTACATCAATTTATTTCTGTCTCTGCCTATCTCTCTCTCTATTCACCACTTTTTCTCTTTCCTCTTCTCTTTTTTTTTCTCCCCCTTTATCTCCTCCTCTTCGTATCTCAGAATTAGAATTACTTGAATGTCTGTCTCTCTCCCTCCCTCCCTCCCTCCCTCCCTCCCTCCCTCCCTCCCTCCCTCCCTCCCCCATTCCCTGCCTCTCTCTCCCTCTCTTCATGCCTGGGGCCTTACGGGGCGGGGAAAACAGACACACAGACACACTGCATCAGACTGACAAACGCTGGGCGGCTTATTGGCCTGTCCTGCTGCTGCGATTTTACGATCATCATTACCGCTGCTCCGGGCCGGCTCATTCTGGTCGTTCTCCTCACATCGCGGCTTTTTTTTCCCTCCCCACACCCTCCCACACCCTCGACCAGCTTCACTGTTTTCTCTCCTCTCTGTACTGTACCCTCACACCTTCCGTCTCTCCGTCCCCAGCTCGCCTTTCCCATTAGTTGGCGTCGTAACCTGCGCGCGCTTTCAGATGAATTGTAAACTTTCAGTCGTGGGGATAGATCCTGCTAAGGACCGCGTTCTGAAACACTCCTGCGCTGCACCTCTACGTACTGTTCTCAAGAGGCTGTAGTTGAAGTTACTCGGGTTTTTAATTAAGGGTTTATTTTACGGTTGTAGTGACAGATTAACACTCTTGAGAACTCGGGTAGTCGTCACCGTCTTTGAAAATAGTTGTGGTGAGAGAAAAAAGCGTTTCTGAATACAAAAAGAAAAGGAGTGTTTGTTGTCGGGATTAGTAAAGAATGTGTGTGTGTGTGTGTGTGTGTGTGTGTGTGTGTGTGTGTGTGTGTGTGTGTGTGTGTGTGTGTGTGTTGCCTGTCCCGAGAGTTGTATACCTGGCGAGAAGATTCATGTGTGTGGGTGAAGTAGGAAGAGAAGGAAGAAGAGGAGGAGGAGGAGGAAGAGGATTAAAAACACAAAGGAGTACAAAGAAAGAACAAACAGCAAAAGACCAGAAAAAGGAGGAGAAAAAGAAAGAGGAAAAACAAGGGAGAAGGAGGTGGAGGAGGAGGAAAGGGGAAGAGAAAAACATGAACGAAGATAGAACAAAATAATAATACAATAAAAATAGAAAGAGTGGACGGCAGAAA
>NC_087166.1:21541265-21548765 GCF_035594125.1 Scylla paramamosain | reverse complement strand
AAAGGAGGAGATTTGAGGTAAAGAGTGAGGAAGAAAGTGGTGAAGAAAGAAGGGGGAGAAGAGAAGGAAAGGGGAGGTTACTTGAGGTGAGAGATGAGGAATACAATTAAGGTGTGGAAGAATGGGAGGGAGAGAGAGGGGGGAATGGAAAGGACGAGATAAAAAGAGAAAGTCATAACTCAACTAGGATTTAATGGCGCATTCAGTTTCTGTCACGGGGGAGGTAACGTGAGTGAGGCGTCGCGGGGCTCACGAGTCACGAGTCACGACACGGGGTGGGGGAAAGGAGCGGGGTGGGATCACTCCTCCTGGCGGTGCTTGGGGCGAACCTGCAACACAGACAACTATGAGCATAAAACTCTTTCTCCGGTTCACTTTTTTTTTAAATATGTGAGTGTCGAGTACATGAACTTTTTTTTTTCTTTTTATGTCACTTTTTTTTCGACGTGCGTGAGTGGTCGAGTATGTGAGTATGTAAAGTCACGGTATATAGTCAAGTGACGTGCATCTCTCGTCATTTCTCACCCCGTCACTCTTAAGTCCTCTGATCTGCTTAGAATCTGTCAGCTATAGGGTTTTGTAAGGAGAGTGTCTGTTGATGAAAGCTATGATTGATGGGAAGCTCAAACCACACTGGAAATGAGTGTAGGAGGTTACTTCACTCATTACCAAGACCGTGCGGGGAGCGTCGTGGAGGTAAATCTACATCAGACAAAAAAAATAAATAGAATTAGGTACTTTAGCCCTTCCACTGCGATACGAGACAGTTAACACCAGAAAGAAGGGGGTGAAAAAGAACAGATTTTGCAATTTCTACACAGTTTGAAGATTGGAGAACAAGTAGAGACGTCTTAGATTGATTAGTAATTAAGAAAGATGCACCAAACAGCATTTAAAGTGTTAATTCTTCCTCTTCTAGATACATATTTACATAATCACCTACAACTTTTTACACAATTGCTCTACAGTCTCTTAAATGCTTCTGTGACTTTCAAAACAGGACTGGAACTTCTTATTCCCGTCTTTCTTTCTCCATGTCGATGCAAACATATTTTTACAATGCTCTGAATTTTAACAAAGGACGAGCATAACATAGAAAGTTAAAAGCCATCCAGAACTTGCACCGAAGAACTGTTTTAGATTTGATCCTCGTAAACTCTCAGGTGCGTGGTGTCTGGCGGCGAGTGTGACTGTTTCATCGTGTTCTCTTTGACTCAGTTGACTTTGATGTTCTTAAGATTCTCGTTACATTCTCACACTCTAAAAAACGCCTCCTTTATATCTTGCACTCATTCTGTTGCCTCGTGTTGTCTTTTGTAGTTTTGTGTTGCTATGTCACGTTCTCTTAACACTTTCATATTGAGTGTCATGTTCTCTCAATTAAGACGTACGTTACTTTCTTTTATCCTTTGATAATTTTGTGTTCTCCAAGACTCATTTAAAGTTTCTCATGTTTCCTTGAGATTTACGCTACATTCTTTTATCCTCTCTTATTTTCATATTTTACAAGACTCCTTAAATCCCCATGTTCTCTGAGCACTTAATTGTATTCACTCATTTATTCATTCATTTATTATTTATTCGTTGTTTATTACCTTCTCTATTACTTTCATATTCTACAAAAGTCATATGATTCCCATCTTCTCTTAATTCTGTTCATTCATTCATTATTTCTTTCTTTATTCACCTTCTGTTACTTTCTCCAGCACTCCCATATTCTGTAAAAGCCATCTGGTTCTCATTTTTTAATTCTCTTCACTCACTCATTCAGCCTTTATTCACCTTCTATTACCTTCTCCAGCACTTTGATATTCTGCAAAAGTGACTCAATTTTCACATTCTCCAAACACGTGCATTACCTTCTTCCATTCCCCAGCACTTTCAGGTCCTCCAG
This sequence comes from Scylla paramamosain, assembly GCF_035594125.1. NCBI lineage: Eukaryota > Metazoa > Arthropoda > Malacostraca > Decapoda > Portunidae > Scylla > Scylla paramamosain. The sequence goes on along the minus strand of NC_087166.1, from coordinate 21,546,871 downwards.
CACCCTCTTTGTCCCTGCATGTCTCCACACACACTCACTTTCCTTCAACTATCAACACCACGAACCGTCTCGTATAAAGAAGCTCACCAAGACAGCCAGAATTTGTCTTCCACGGTCATTACGTTTCAAAGGCTCGCAGACGAAGGCTTCCCCGACCACTACTGACTGTGCCTTCCTCGCCCCAGCCTTTGACGAGAATTGGAGTAGAAAAAAGTAGATGAATAAAGGTTACATTAAGACTCCCACTTGTTAGATTCCCTCGTCGGTGGCAAGTAGTTAAGGTTATTTCCGGGAAGGACTGCTGGATTGTGTGTGTGTGAGTCTTCTGGAATGCTACACTGTCATGCCAGGAAGTTTTTAAGGAAAAGGTGAACACGTATGTGCAGGTGATGGAAGATGAGATGAAGGAAGAGATGGAGGAGGAGGAGGAGGAGGAGGAGAAACAGGTAATGGAAGAGGAGGAGATGAAGGAAGAAGTGGAGAAAGAGGAGGAAACGAAAGGCAAAAAAGAAAAAAATATATATAAATAACAAAAATAAAATAAAAAAAAACAAGAAAAAACAAGATAAAACAAGAAAAAAATAATAAGAAAACAAAGAAAAACAAGAAGGAAACAAGAAGGAAAACAAGAAAACAACGAGAAGAAAACAAGAAAACAAAGCTAAAGAATAAAACAAGAAAAAGAAAAGATGATGATGATGATGATGATGAAGTAAAAGAATATATATTTATTTTGTTTATTTATTCATTCATTTATTTATTTATTTATTTTATTTATTTTTTATTTATTTTTTTTTTTTTTTTCATAAACGTTGTCAATGCAACTAATGACTATAACTGCAGCCAGACGTTTATCGGGGTTGGGGTCGTGCTGCACAGCCTTTACTTGACTACAGAGGATTACTGAGGTCGGAAAACTTAAAGAAACGCTGCTTTAGTGGAAGTTACTGGGATTTTCAGAGATACTTCTACAACCCCACAAAAACAAAAGATAAAAATATGTACTCTTAAAGAAAAATCACCCATAAGAACCTAACTATTAACGCCTGTCACCTTAAAAAAAAAAAAAAAAAAAAACAGACCGGATAAGAACAAAGAACAAAGCGTTTAAGAATACGAACTAACATCCGACTCCTCCCTAATGTCCTGCTGTGCTTACTGGTGATGGCACGAGCGATGGGTGCCGCAAAGACCAGTCAGCCTGCAGCCTCCATAATGGCAGTAGAGTAAAGGCACACCGCCCTTTCTTTTTTGTAGTCTTACCCTGGAGCAGCCATACACAATTGACGCTAAAAACGGTTCGGCCTTTATCCCCCTTCCATCACTCCCTCGCTGCTGAATCCGAGACGAGACAGCAGGGCAGGACGAGCGAAGAGTGATGAAGGTAGCGGAGGGAGGAGGAAAGGTAGATAGACAGTGCACGAAGGGAGAAGAGGCTGAGGGGTTTTATAGGTGATGGAAGAAGGAAAGGAGGTGAAAGGAGGTAAGGAAGGGAAAGTGGAGGTGTTCGAGGAGTGAGGAAGGGTAGATAAATGACAGTGGGAGGGAAGGAGGGAGGGCAGAATGAAGAGTTATATGACTGATGGAAGGAAGGAAAAAGGGAGGGAGGGAGAGGGCGTAAGCTAAAATTCTACTCCAAGTTGCCTGGTTTTGATATGAGTTTCTTAATTTCGATTCCACTAAAGTTTAGAACAAATGACTCACGAAGATTACGAAAGTGAAGAAGATATGCTCATTGTTTTATTTTTTTATTTATTTGTTTTTTTTATTAATTTATTTTACTTTTTGGTTATTTTCTCTTGTTTAGCTGATCAGAAAAATTAACAGCCCTACTAGTCTCTCTCTCTCTCTCTCTCTCTCTCTCTCTCTCTCTCTCTCTCTCTCTCTCTCTCTCTCTCTCTCTCTCTCTCTCTCTCTCTCTCTCTCTCTCTCTCTCTCTCTCTCTCTCCTGCTGCGCGCCATCAACAGCAGAGCATCGGGTTCCGTGAACATATTAGAGGAATCATCTTTCATAGTCTGCTCAATACTTGTACCCCTGCCAGGTCTTCTTATGATTTCTTTCTCAATTTCTGATCTTTTCTCTTCCTTCATATTTTATCTTTTTCCTCGTCTTTTTTTTCTGTCTTCTTTTTCATTGCACTCTTTTTTTTATGCTTTTTCTTTCCTTTTCTTTTCTCTACGTGTTTTTTTTTTTATTCTCCCTCTATTACTCTCTTCTTCTTCTATACATCTCAGAACTTTGTGTGTTTGTCAATCTCTCATTTCCTACGTTCTTTTTTCTCTCTCTTTTCCTCATTTTTTTCTTTTTTTTTCATTCTCCTCTTCTGCATATCTCAGAATTATACGTCAGCGCATTCATTCTCTCTCTCTCTCTCTCTCTCTCTCTCTCTCTCTCTCTCTCTCTCTCTCTCTCTCTCTCTCTCTCTCTCTCTCTCTCTCTCTCTCTCTCTCTCTCTCTCTCTCTCTCTCTCTCTCTCATCTCTTCTTTCATCTCATTTTTTTCCTTCCCTTTCTCCATCTCAGACTTCTATACCTAAACTGTAACTATGCATTTGAGTACGTCCTTTCTTCTACTTCTCTGTTTCCTCTTCTCTTTCTATTCCCTCCTCCTCTTCTCCATCTCAAAAAAACTATAATCTAAATCTATAACACTCTTTTTATTTACTTTTCTATCTATCCATCTCATCTCAACCACACTCCAGCGAAAGCAAATGTACCAAAGCACTGAAGCGAAAGCATAGAACGGAATCCAAAACAAAAAAAAACAAAAGAGAAGCGGCAGCAGCAATGAAAACACTTCCAGCAACACTTCCACGAAAAGAGAGCGTTCCTTGTTTTCCATAATTATTTACTCTCCTAGGCAGCGGTGTGAAGAGGCCCCGATCCCACAGCAGGAGAGAGGCAGGGAGGAAGAGAGGGAGGGAAGGGAGGGTTTCAATGAGGGTGTCCTTGGAATTAGTGTTGTGAGGGGACGCGCAGGTGACGGGAGGCCGAAGGGGTCGACAAAGGGCGCGACAGCAAGTCAAGATAAGCTCGGAGAGAGTAATGAAAGAGGCGTCTCAGTGAGAAGACCTAGACCCGGCGACTGAGTGACAGAGAGAGAGAGAGAGAGAGAGAGAGAGAGAGAGAGAGAGAGAGAGAGAGAGAGAGAGAGAGAGAGAGAGGGTGGTGGTTAAGGCATAGAAAATGGTTAGGCATAGTGATGATAGTGATAACAGCAACAATAAGCATCACCACCACCACCAACAACAACAACTATTACAACATGAAACAACAACAGCAATTAAGTCATGCAATTATAAAATCCAGAAGTGAAGTAAATGTCAGTAAAAAAAAATATATATATTACCACTTTTTTTCTTATTTTTTTCCTCATGATCCCTTCACTCCATCCTTACGTCCTTCATTCCCCTCCCTCTCATCTTTCCCATTACACTCTCCCCTCCTCTTCCCCTTCTTCTCACCCCATCTTCTTCCACCCTCCTCCTCCTCCTGTATCCTCCTTTCACTTTCTTCCTATTTCCCTCCTCAACTCCTCTTCCTCTTAATCTTTCTTCCCCTCTTCCTCCCCCTTCCCTCTTTTCCAACTTCCCTCCCCATTTCTCCCCAACTTCTTTCCTTCTTCTCATCCTGTTTTCTATCCTCCTCCTCCTCTTCCTCCTCCTCCTCCTCCTCCTCCTTTCTCTTTCTCTCCCTACTTCTCCCAAAACTCTTATCCCAACTCCTTTTCTCTTCCTCACTCTCCCATTTCTCCCCCACACTCCACCCTCCTCCTCCTCCTCCTCCTCCTCCTCCTCCTCTTCCTCCTCTTCGTTCCTATATTCCCCTCCTTTTTCTTTCCATTCCTCTATCCATTTCTCAGTTTCCTCCCTCTCTTCCTCCCCCATCCCTTCCTTCCCATATTCCCCTTTTCCTTCTCTCCATTCCCCTCCACACTCCTCCTCATCTCCTCCCCCTTCTTCCCACTCCTCCCCAACTCCCTCCCTTCCTCACCCTTCCCTTTCTTCTTAATCCCGTGTCTCCTCTTCCCCAACTCCTCCACTCCCCCATTCCCCTTCTCCCTCACCTCCTAGTAGATAGGGCGGCAAATGGTACCCCGCTGCCTCATAAGCGTGATGTAGGGAGGCGTGGCGTGGGTGTGACAGGGCCCGCGCTTGGTTAACGCCGGGTACGTCTGCGGTGCTCAGTCCTTTTTATGAGATCAGTTCCTCTTCCTTGAGATCCGATCCTCTTCCTTGAGATTCGATTCTCTTTCTTAATCAATTTGATCCTTCTTATTTACCTTCAGTTCTCTTTCTAATGAGATCCGATCCTCTTCCTTATGCAATTTGAACCTTTATCTTATCACCTCCGATTATCTTCCTTATGCAATTCGATCCTCTGTAATGACATCCGATCCTCTTCCCTGACAGCCTTGGGTGTGGGTGTAAGGGATCCGATCATGAGTGGAATGAAAGGGAAATTCAAAACCATGCGCTTAAACTGAAAGATGATAATGTTGTTGTTGTTGTTGTTGTTGTTGTTGTTGTTGTTGTTGTTGTTGTTGTTGTTGTTGTTGTTGTTGTTGTTGTTGTTGTTGTTGTTGTTGTTGTTGTTGTTGTTGTTGTTGTTGTTGTTGTTGTTCTTCTTCTTCTTCTTCTTCTTCTTCTTCTTCTTCTTCTTCTTCTTCTTCTTCTTCTTCTTCTTCTTCTTCTTCTTCTTCTTCTTCTTCTTCTTCTTCTTCTTCTTCTTCTTCTTCTTCTTCTTCTTCTTCTTCTTCTTCTTCTTCTTCTTCTTCTTCTTCTTCTTCTTCTTCTTCTTCTTCTTCTTCTTCTTCTTCTTCTTCTTCTTCTTCTTCTTCTTCTTCTTCTTCTTCTTCTTCTTCTTCTTCTTCTTCTTCTTCTTCTTCTTCTTCTTCTTCTTCTTCTTCTTCTTCTTCTTCTTCTTCTTCTTCTTCTTCTTCTTCTTCTTCTTCTTCTTCTTCTTCTTCTTCTTCTTCTTCTTCTTCTTCTTCTTCTTCTTCTTCTTCTTCTTCTTCTTCTTCTTCTTCTTCTTCTTCTTCTTCTTCTTCTTCTTCTTCTTCTTCTTCTTCTTCTTCTTCTTCTTCTTCTTCTTCTTCTTCTTCTTCTTCTTCTTCTTCTTCTTCTTCTTCTTCTTCTTCTTCTTCTTCTTCTTCTTCTTCTTCTTCTTCTTCTTCTTCTTCTTCTTCTTCTTCTTCTTCTTCTTCTTCTTCTTCTTCTTCTTCTTCTTCTTCTTCTTCTTCTTCTTCTTCTTCTTCTTCTTCTTCTTCTTCTTCTTCTTCTTCTTCTTCTTCTTCTTCTTCTTCTTCTTCTTCTTCTTCTTCTTCTTCTTCTTCCAGGCCTGATTTTTTCTTTTTTTTCTTTTGATGTTCAGAAAAAAAAATGGATTTGAGATTACATTTTCTTAGCAGTCACTATTTTTTTCTCTTTCTTACGTCTTTCTTTTCACTGGAGGAGAGAGAAAATGTAATTCTTTGCTCATAGACTTCAGTGTGCCTTCGATACAACCTCCTCAGCTGTATATCAAATCGCTAAAAAAAATGAGAAAATAAATAGATAATTAACTTTTCCCTTTGTCATCGTTTTATCTAGAAGGAAGAACCGGTT
>NC_087166.1:21466265-21538765 GCF_035594125.1 Scylla paramamosain | reverse complement strand
GGTTAACAATTTCTTTTCTTGTTGGTCGTCTCTCTCTCTCTCTCTCTCTCTCTCTCTCTCTCTCTCTCTCTCTCTCTCTCTCTCTCTCTCTCTCTCTCTCTCTCTCTCTCTCTCTCTCTCTCTCTCTCTCTCTCACTACTAAAACGTTAATCTTCGTATTTTCCTGTCTGAGTTAGAAGGACGAGTGCTGATCCCGAAAGTCTGCCGGTTGGTCTCCTGCGGGGGAAGAAACGTGTTTACAGCTGCTGCACGCCTTTCGCCCTCCCCTCACCTCTCCCCTTACCTTCCTGCTTTTCGCTCTCCTCATCTCCCTGCTTTCCTCTCCCCTCGCCTCCCTGCTTCCCCCTCTCTCCACCTCCCTAGCCGCTTTCCCCTTCCCTCGCTTTCCTGCCTCTCTCCTTTCCCTTTATTTGTAAACAGTAGCCCACATTCCCGCAGCTTCCTGGCCTCCCTTCCTTCCCTCCTCGCTTTGCTTGCTCGGGATGAGCATCCGCGTGTAGAGGAATTATTTGGCCTTACGTACGAGTAACTCAGTGTATGGAGGCAATGTATGGGTTGTGCTGGTGATGGTTGTGTGTTGTGTGGTTTGTTGTGTGTTTGTGTGTTGTGTTCTGTGTGTTTCGTATTTTGTGTGTTTTTTGTGTTCTGTGTGTTGTGTGCTGTGTTGTGTTGTGTTGCGTGCTATTTTGTGTATTGTGTTTTGTGTTGTGTTGTGTGCTGTTTTGTGTGTTGTGTTACGTGTTTTGTGTTGTGTGCCGTTTTGTGTGTTGTGTGATGTTTTTGTATGTTGTGGTGTGACTTTCGTGTTGTGTTGTGTGCTGTGCTGTGTGTTGTGTGCTGCCTTGTGTAGTGTATTGTGTGTAGTGTTGTGTGTTGTGTTTTATCTTGCGTGTGTTGTGTTTTGTGTGTAGTGTGCGCTGTACTGATGACTCCTAATCTCCCAACTGACCGTTATGGTTCCTCTTCATCTCAATCAGAACAAGTTTAGTGCAAGTTTAGTGTTGAGGAGATATTACTCTCAAGGCGGATGGTGGAGGTATTAAGCTCTGTTCATTTCCTACAGGTTTTGTGTGGTTAAGTAAGAGTGTTTAGGATTATTAAGACTGGATAAGGTGACTTGCTGCTTTTTGTGATCCAAGGGTTTAGTTTTCATTCTCGAGACCAAACCTGCCGGCGCCATGTTTATTGTTTTTTTTTTTTCTATAATGAACAAGATTTCATCTCTGCCCCTCATCCTTCCATTTTCCCTCATGAATCTGTATGTCTGTCCGTCTGCCTGTCTGTGTGTCTTTCTGCCAGTATATATATATATATATATATATATATATATATATATATATATATATATATATATATATATATATATATATATATATATATATATATATATATATATATATATATATATATATATATATATATATATATATATATATATATATATATATATATATATATATATATATATATATATATATTCCTTCCATCTTGTCTGTTGTGTCTGTCTGTCTATCTATTTATCTGTATGTCTGTCTGTCTGTCTGGCTGTATGTCTGTCAATCTGCCTGTATGTCTGTCTGTCTTTCTGTTTGTCTACCTGTATGTTTGTCTGTCTGTCTGCCTGTCTGTATGTTTTCTTCTGTCTGTCTGCCTGTACGTCTGTGTCTGTTTCTCTTTGTGTCTGCATGTTTATTTATATGTCAGTTTGTCTGCCTGCCTGCCTGCCTGCCTGCCTGCCTGCCTGTATATCTGCTTGTATGTCAGTACGTCTGTGTCTGTCTGTTTGTCTGTCTGTGTGTGTCTGCCTATCTGTCTGTATATTTGTCTGTCAGCCTGTATGTTTGTCTGTATGATTATTTTTTAACTGTCTTCACCCAGGAAAACATGCAGGATATGCCAGATAGTGAAAAGGTGTTTAGAGCAGATGAGAATGAGAACCTGACAGATATTTCCATAACTAGGGAGATAGTGGAACAGGAGATAGATAGGCTAAAAAGTTCAAGTCACCAGGACCTGATGAAATATATCCCAGAGTACATAGAGTACATAGAGTATATAGTCCCAGAGGAATGTAAAGAGATTATTAGTGAGCCGTTAGTTTCTGTCTTTAGGAAATCACTGGAGTCGGGTGAGGTACCAGTAATGTGGAGGCAGGCTAACGTAGTACCCATCTTTAAGAAAGGAGATAAAACTTTAGCGTCTAATTATAGACCTGTCAGCTTAACTTCAGTTGTAGGTAAAATGTTAGAGTCAATAATAGCGAGGAACATTAGGGAACATTTAGACAAACATAACTTGATAAATCAGTCACAGCATGGCTTCACGAAGGGGAAGTCTTGCCTGACAAACTTGTTAAGTTTTTACAGTAAGGTGTACGAGGCAGTAGATAATGGTGATAGTTATGATATCTTATATCTGGACTTTAGTAAAGCATTTGACAAGGTTCCCCATCAAAGGCTCCTGAGAAAGGTTAGGGCACACGGGATAGATGGGAAGGTGTTAGGCTGGATAGGGTCATGGCTTGGTAACAGGCGACAGAGAGTGGTAATAAACGGCTCGAAATCCGAGTGGGGTCATGTAATTAGTTGGGTGCCACAGGGATCAGTATTAGGGCCTTTGTTATTTCTAATGTATATCAGTGACTTGGATAGTGGAATTAGTAGTGATGTTAGTAAATTTGCGGATGACACAAAGATAGGTAGATTAATTAGGTCAGAATCGGATGCCATCGCCTTGCAGGCAGACTTAGATAGAATGAATGAATGGACGGATAGATGGCAAATGCAATTTAATATCAATAAATGCAAAGTGCTTAGCGTAGGTAGAGGAAACCCACACAATAGGTACACATTAAACAACCAAACTCCGGTAGGTACAGGGTACGAGAAAGATTTAGGAGTTATAGTTAGCTCTGAACTCCGTCTAGGGAAACAATGCATAGAAGCCAGAAACAAGGCAAATAGGGTACTAGGATTCATTTTTAGGAGTGTTAAAAGTAGAAGGCTGGAAGTAATATTAAAGTTATACTTGGCGCTGGTCAGACCTCATCTAGACTACGCTGTGTAGTTCTGGTCCCCACATTACAGGAAAGATATAGGTCTATTAGAATCAGTACAGAGGAGAATGACTTAAAGGATACAGGGGATGAGGAGTATTCCTTACGAGGCGAGGTTGAAGCGGTTAAATTTACATTCTCTAGAGAGACGTAGGTTAAGAGGGGACCTGATAGAAGTCTTTAAGTGGTATAAGGGTTATAACAAGGGAGATGTAAACAAAATTCTTAGGATCAGCAACCAGGGTAGAACAAGAAATAACGGGTTCAAGCTTGAAAAATTTAGGTTTAGGAAGGAGATACGAAAAAATTGGTTCTCAAATAGAGTGGTAGATGAGTGGAACGGACTCAGTAATCATGTAGTTAGTGCTAGGACACTAGAGAGCTTTAAGAAAAGATTAGATAAGTTTATGGATGGGGATAACAGATGGAAATAGGTAGGTGTGTTTCATGCAGGGACTGCCACGTGTAAGCCTGGTCGCTTCTTGCAGCTTCCCTTATTTCTTATGTTCTTATGTTCTTATGTATGTCTGTCTGTCTGTCAGTCTGCCTGACTGGTAGACTGACAAGGCGGCGAGCTGCAAAGTCCTGGTCCTCCCTGTCATTACGGAATCCTGCTGTCCACTCCTCCAATAACCCGTGCGTGGCGCAGCCTCCACCTGATTAGAAATGTTTGCAACGGTCCCTGAATACTTTAGAAATTTTAGGTTGGTTGGATAAAAACTTGGGCATTTATTACAGAAGAGTTCAGCCTGGACGGTTTCCGCTCTCGACCATGTGTGTGTATGTGTGCAGTCATGCGTGCTTACAGGTCTGAGCCCAGGAAGTTTTATTAGCCACAAGTTCTCTTAAAGAGGAAAAGTGTGATTGATTGCTTCATTTGCGTATTTAAGTCGGTTTTCATAAGTCAACACTGGTTGCCTCATAAACAAGCCTTGGCCACGCGCCAAGCCAAGCACGCCCCGACCTACAGCCTCCAGGAAACCCCGGTGTGGTCTGATGGCCGAGCGTTACTCACCATGACGGTCAAGAAATGTGGGCGACGCGAGGCATTCCCAGGTTGTTAGTGGAAGCCTTCATCAGGAGGCATGGGAGAGGCAGAAAGCAACAAGAAGTTGAGGCGCATCCCGCAGTGCCCCACGCGTCACACCACGCTCTTATGGGCGCCCTGGGAGGAGCCTTGCTGGTGCAGGGACAGTGCGGCAGTGGCATGCTGAGGCGGCGCCGTTCATGCCTGGCGGGGTCAAGGGTGGCGGGGCGCGGGCGGGACGCTGATGGGGTCGTGGTAGTCATCATATTCTCATCTACTGGGTGAATGAGCCAACGTGACGCACGGAGCAGCCTGTGACGCAACCCGGACAATGGCGGTGGTGTTGGTGGTGGCGGGAAGGGAAGAGAAGGCAAGGGAAGGGAGGCCCCGTGCAGGCGACGAGGGGACCGGGCAAAGAAATGGGCGACGGGGGAAGAGAAGTTGAGAATACTTTAAAAGAAAGAAAGCAGGGAGGAAAGGAGGGATTAAGTTAGTGAGTGGCGTGAGGGAAGGGAGGCGAGGCGGGGCGGTGTGGTGCCGGGAAGGAGGCAGGTGAGGTGTGGAAAGGAAGTCTTTAGGTGACTGTATGAGAGGCGGCGATGAATGACGCGAGCCTTGAGTGCGGTGGAGGGAGAGGGAAGGTGTGAGTTTAGTGAAAAATTATGGGAACATGGAGAGAGAGAGAGAGAGAGAGAGAGAGAGAGAGAGAGAGAGAGAGAGAGAGGTGCGTAGGTCACAAGTGCGTAGTGATGGAAGGAGCGGCGGGGGTCGGGGCAGCAGCAGTTAATAGAGTATTAACCTTTGCGGCGTGGAGGTCATGGAGGGAGAGAGGGAGGGAGGAGTGCCGTAATGAACCCGTCAGTGGCCAGGGCGAGGCACGTATTCTTAAACGCTCTGAGCTCTTAAGGACCATTTTCACACGCCCCTCAGATCATTCGTCGGGTTCCCGTGGCTGTTTTTCCCACTGACGGCACAGAAACCTTGCTACACTCCTAAAAGAATCATAAGAGTACTCCTGAAAACGTAAATAACATCCACTATAACCTGTTAATTGTCAAAATAATATGTTTGAGAGTGAGGCGAGGTCAGATTAGGCTAGGCTAGATTTGATGCACTACTGGTCCGTTACGTGGCACAAAATACTTGTTATACATTCAATAGAATCATATGTGTACTCCTGAAAACGTAAATAACATCCACTATAGCCTGTTAAATATGTTTGAGAGTATGAAGTGAGGCTAGGCTATGCTACGCCAAGCTAAACTCATTACTGGGTTACCGCACTTATGCCTTGGGATTCAAAATACAGTATCTCTTCGTAATAACTGACTTGTACGAATATGTCCCATTTTCGGATTCTTACGTAGACACAGGCACTCTTTAATCATCTTCTGGAATTTTCAGTTTCACCTCCATGCCAAAAGTTTTTATTTATTTATTTATTTATTTTATCTATTTATTTATTTTCTGACGTGACCACTGTTTTCATTTTTTTTTTTTTTCGCTTTCACTTCTACACCAAACTTTATTTGTGGCAATAAAATCACACGTGTTCTGTAAATAATTATGCGTGTTATCCTTTTCTTCTTTTCTTCCTCCACATCTTTTCCTTCCTTCCTTCCTTCCTTCCTTCCTTCCTTTCTCCTCCTCCTCATGCTCCTCCTCCTCCTCATGCTCCTCCTCCTCCTCCTCCTCCTCCTCCTCCTCATCATCATCATCATCATCATCATCATCATCATCATCATCATCAAGCTTAGCTTTTTGATTAGCCGATAAAGTTTGTTCAGGACGAGGACAAGATACAGTATTTATACAGGTATTGATCTAAGCTAAGTACAGTTCTAGTCAAAAGAGGAGTAACAGAGCGCACTCTTTTTGTGTTCAGTCTTCCCAGCCCTCGCAGTCCTCGTTATGAATCTACCAGCTGTCAAATTACCTAAGGAGACTGGCATTGGAACTAGGATAGAGAAAATGCATGTGGAACTAGGATAGAGAGAAAATGCATGAAATGGAGGTGAGTGCAGCAAGTTACCGCACTCACATGTCTTCTGATCTGTTTTGAATTAGTTGTCAGGTTTCGCAAGGAGACAGGCATCGGATCAAGGAACAAGACAGAGAAAAAAACGAAACAGTAGAAGTGATCATCATTTGTGTTGGGTGGTTAGTCAGAAGGCAATGTTGAGGCAGTCACTAGTGAGTTAAGACGCTGCACTAACTTCTATCTTATTTTCTAGTTTCACGTGCATATAATCCGTCAGCAATGTAGCGATAGAAGAATGGAATAGACTCAGTAATCAGGTGGTTAGTGCAGAGTCAATAAGATGTTTTCAAAAGATTAGGCAGATTTATGGATGAGGGTGATGAGTGGAAATAGGAAAGCATGTTTTATGCGGAGACTGCCACGTGTAGGGCTGACGACATCTTACCGTTTCTCTTATAACTCATGTTCTTCTGAAGTGGGTACAGCAAGATACTCGACTTCTGTTCACGAGTGCACGAGTAACAACCACGTTTCTCTTCTTCGAAACTAATTTGGGATTTCTGTAATGACAACTTCCACGATTCCCACACAAGGACTTGATTTATAGAGAAGCTGGTCCTTAATTCATTGAAAGGAAACTGTTTACTTAGATGCGTGAGCCTTACTTACTTTCCTCTTCTATTTCTGATAATGACTTAATCAGCAGTGCCACGGTAGCAAGCAAACACTTGACCGTTGATATGTGTGAGTGTATGTTAGTGTGAGTGTATGTTAGTGTGTGTGTGTGTGTGTGTGTGTGTGTGTGTGTGTGTGTGTGTGTGTGTGTGCTTAAGAGGGATAGCTTTGCTTTTTTCAACTTTATCCTGATCTTAACTTTTCATGATTAATTCTGTTCCTTTTCTTCATCCGTCTTTATCGTCTTGAAAACGGAGACACGATACTACTGACGATTTGACGAGACTCGGGGAAACCTTTGAAGAAAATAGGAAAATGAAGTGTGTATGTGTGTGTGTGTGTGTGTGTGTGTGTGTGTGTCTGTCAGTCAGTACATGGATCGTGAAGCCAAGGACGTGAAGGAAAAACAGCTCAAAATACGTCTTAAGTAGGTTGCTCTTTATAGTGGAAGTGGTGGTGGTGGTGGTGGTGGTGGTGGTGGTAGTAGTAGTGATGGTAGTGGTGTTTTTACGGAGGAGGAGGTGGTGATAAAAAAGGTGAAGAAAAAGTATTGGTATTGCTACTGCTATTGCTGAAAGAGGAGGAGGAGGAGGAGAACAAGAACAAGAACAAGAAGAAAGGCTGTGCTGTTGTTGTTGTCTGCTGCTGCTGCTGCTGCTGCTGGAGGGAAATGAAAATAAAGATAAATAAAAAGTAAAAAACATAAAACCGTTGGTGATGCTACTGTCTGAGGAGGAAGAGGAGGCTGTATTGGTGCAGCTGTTACTAGAGGAGGGTAAACGAAAAGGGAGAAGGAGGAGAAGGGAGAAGGAAAGCAGGAGGAGGCCGTGGAAATGCTTAAGATCACGAGGGACTCGAACAGCTGTTCATGTCTTCGAACCACCGCGGCGCCGCAACTCTGCTGTTGTGGCGCCCAGAGCTGTCTCGTCAAGGCGGCTTACAGGTTATCGCTGCGTTAAGGGCGAGGCGACGCGACCCTCATAAGAACATAAGAAAATAAGGGAAGCTGGAAGAAGCCATCAGGCCTACACGTGGCAGTCCCTACATGAAATATACAAACCCATTTCCACCTAATATCTCCATCCATGAACTGTCTAATCTTTGATAATTCTCTAATGACTCAGCACTAACAACCTGATTAGTCAATGTATTAATTTTCATCTACCATTACATCTGAAAACCATTTCCTTTTTATCTCTTTTTAAATCTAACTTTATCAAGCTTGAACTCATTATTTCTTCTCTTATCCTTATCCTTATCTGAACTCCCTGTTTCTGTATTTCCACCTTCCTATGACTTGAATTCCTTCAAGAGGGAGGTTTCAAGACACTTATTCATCAATTTTTGACCACTGCTTTGACCCTTTTATGGGACTGGCATTTCAGTGGGCATTTTTTTTATTAGATTTTTGTTGCCCTTGGCCAGTGTCCTTCCTACATAAAAAAAAAAATCCTGATAACTGACTCAGAGAATTATGCACTCTTGTTGTATTCTTCGTATCACTTAGAGACCTCTATCAGGACAAAGACCTCTATCGACTCCTGGCTCAGTTGTATTGCTGCAGAGGCAATATACTGGAGAGGAAGACACTGTAATGGGAGAAGTGCTATTGAATGGATAACTGGAGATTGTGAAAATAACCTTAGTTTACTAATTTCAGGACTTTTTCAAATTGTAAACTTCACTGTGAAAAGATCAAATTAAATTAATTAGCTGAATTGATCTAAGCCTAACCTATCCTAATCTAGCTCACGGATGAAAACGTTGTGATGTTACTTCAATATTATCCGAAAAAAAAACATTATATTTAGTATTTATTTACATTATTTATAGTGCCTTTTTCATATATCACAGAAGTTATGTAGCGTAGTTTTAGGAAAAGTAGCATAATTATACCCACGCCCTGAATGGCATTGTTTGAGTGAAGGAAACTAAGACAAGTGTTTGAAATGTGGAAGAAGAGGAAACAGCAGCGGAAGAGTATCACCAACTGGAAAACAGAGCAAGAGGAACACTAGGGAGTGCTGATGCAAAGGCTACACTCCCGACCAACAACTGAACTGAACTGCTGGCTTGATGTGTCTTGTGCCAGCGTCGCCTCAGAGGCACTCCCGCGGGCCTCTGTTCATACGTCACCATTTACAGGCATCCGTAACGCACGCACCTCTCACTCACTCATATTTAAGAGTAATGCAGATCTCTATGTCCTTTTTTCTTTCTTTCTTTTCATTTAAACTTTACACACATAGGAAAAAATATTAATTCTCTCTCTCTCTCTCTCTCTCTCTCTCTCTCTCTCTCTCTCTCTCTCTCTCTCTCTCTCTCTCTCTCTCTCTCTCTCTCTCTCTCTCTCTCTCTCTCTCTCTCTCTCTCTCTCTCTCTCTCTCTCTCTCTCTCTCTCTTTCAATTACCATAGATGCTTCCATTCCCAAGTAAACAAGTTTGGTCCTCACCAAGGGAGTCCTCTGTCTTGTGAAGAGCCGCCCGTCCATCCCTCGCCACGATGCTCCTTGACTAATGCTTGGCAAATTACTAAGGGCGGCCTCCTGAATCCTCCCGCCGCCTCTCGCCAATCCCCAAGGCTACTGTTCGCTTGATTAAAGCTGCGTAAAATATGTCAGTGTCTCCATTCTAGTTAAGAAACGTTCCTTTTTTTTCGGAGATGTTTTCTTCAAGAGGTCAATGATAGTGAGGGTGTTGCGAGTACAAGTGGTTAAAAAGACGAGTCATCTTATACATTTATTTATACTGTGTTAGATGTTTTCTTGCTGAAGGTGCCAATGTTAGGGTGTTGGTGAGGTTCAGTGTGTGTGTGTGTGTGTGTGTGTGTGTGTGTGTGTGTGTGTGTGTGTGTGTGTGTGCATTCCCCAACCATTTCTATTAGACGAGTACTACGAAGCGACCTGAATGCATCACGACCTGCACTGTTGTCGTCACTGCTCATTAATGAAAGCTTAGACATCAAGAGGGCAGGGCTCTAATCTTCATATTTCATCATACGACATTGAATATATAACTGATTATGACTACCGATAACAAGTGACTGACAAACGTAATCTTTTCTTATCTTATTACATTGTCGCAGTTCTGGCGTGTGTATGTTTTTTTTTTTTTTGCGTCGTCAAATCGTTAGGCAGACTTTCCGTGTAGAAGGGGGTTGGGAATGCACAGGTCCCCACACACACGGACCCCCACCAACTTTTATGAGTGACTGTACATGTGGTTAAAAGACGAGACCTGCTCATACTTGTGTTGTGTGAGCCATTTTCTTGTTGAAGGGGCCAATGTTACTGAGGGTGTCGGCGAGTACAAGTTAAAATTCGAGTAAGCTTCACTCACTCCTGCTGTGCTTGAGTTTCCCTTCAGTTTCCAAGTCTTGTGCTCTGCAGGTGATCTTACAAAACCGGGCAGCTGATGGATTTTAAGCAGATCAGAAGACTTCAGAACAGATTAGACGGTGTTTCGTTGTGCAGTGTTCGCAGCGGCATCCCTTTATCCTTCTGTATTTTCTTGAGCACTTGCTTTGTGTGTGTGTGTGTGTGTGTGTGTGTGTGTGTGTGTGTGTGTGTGTGTGTGTGTGTGTTTTTGAGATTGCCTTCCAGTTACTTATCTTCATTTCAAGGTTATCTCTTTTCCACCAGTCTTAAGCTTGTGGAAATATACAAAACTTAATATAGGTTAATGTTGGATGTTACTCTGCTGCTGTTCATCTTTGGATATAGAGAGTTGGGGGTATGGGAGCATCAGGGCAAGTGTACTGTATAGAAGAATGTAGTAAGGTATAAGTAAAAGTATTTGTTTCCTTCACACTGCAGGAACTCTTCAGCTTATTGGCCCGTATTCTGAAGCGCTTTGCTCTCTCAAAATGGCTGTTTTCAAAGGCCATAGAGATGATCAGCCGGGTTTTTGAGAGTGTTTCTCCTGTTCGTAATGTATAAATCTTGTTAATCTGTCACTAGAACCATAAAAACACCCTTAAAAATAATCTTCAAAATTGTCCATGCTTCCCTCCGTTGAACTAACTTAATATAACCCTAACCTAACCTCACCAACCCTAACCTAACCTAACCTAACACCCTTAAAAATAATCTTCAAAATTGTCCATGCTTCCCTCCGTTGAACTAACCTAACCTAACCCAATTAACCTAACCTCACCAAGCCTAACCTAACCTACATACCTGACTTAACCTAACATAACCTACCGTACCACTGTATTCGCCCCCATGCATTCCCCAACAAGCCCCACACACTACCCGTTCACAATCTCCTTCCACATTTATTAAACTTCCCGAAAAATACCTTATTTTATCATTTATTCGCCCTCTTAAGTCTTCTTACCTTTCTCTTCCTTTGCTCCTTTTCCTTCACTTCTCCTTAGTTTTCTCCCTTTTATTCCTCTTCCTTCACTTCTTAGTTTTATCTTATTCTCCCTCCCTTGTCTTCTTTCTTCACGCTTTCCTATCATTCCCAGCTTAAATCTTCGTTCCTTTCTCCTCTTTCACTCTTCTCTCCTCTTCTCCTTAATTTTTTCTCTTACTTTCTTTTCCCTGTTCTCTATCATTTATTTGTTTTCCCACCATTTATTCATGTCTTCTATCATTAATCCCCCAGCTTAAATTTTCGTATCTTTCTCGTCTATTACTCTTCTCCCTTCACTTCTCCTTATATCCTCCCTCCCCTGTCTTTTCTTCACCCTCTGCCGTCTCTGGCCGTTCGTTCCAGCCCGTTCCTGTGTGAGGTGGCTCCCTTGGGTTGCAGTGGAGAGGCGAAGGCTGTAAGGGGAAAATGGACTGAAGGAGGGAAGGGTTGAGAGGGTGGATGGGTAGTTGAGGGAGTCAGCTGGAGGGAATAGATTGTGGCGCCGCTGTCCTGAATGCCAAATGGTAACGTGAGTGATGGGGCAGTTGAGGCGGCGAGGAGAGAGAGGGGCGCTGCGAGAATGTCGATGAAGCGCCCTCGTTGGGGAGAGAGAGAGAGAGAGAGAGAGAGAGAGAGAGAGAGAGAGAGAGAGAGAGAGAGAGAGAGAGAGAGAGAGAGAGAGAGAGAGAGAGAGAGAGAGAGAGAGAGAGAGAGAGAGAGAGAGAGAGAGAGAGAGAGAGAGAGAGAGAGAGAGAGAGAGGCGGGGGGTTGGCAGATAGACAGATAGGCAAAGAAGCAGACAGACAGACAAATAGACGGACACACACACACACAAAAAAAAAAAGTAGAGAGAGAGAGAGAGAGAGAGAGAGAGAGAGGAAAAAAAAGTCCGGCCATATTTGTTTTAAGTGTTTCAAAATCGATGCCTTTGTTGATGATGTGTCTGTCTGTCTGTCTGTCTTGGTGGCTGGGAATTTATGAAGTATTTTACGTGCAAAACTTTTTTATATCATTATTTTTCTTTGTTGAGCATTGGAAAAAAATTCACAGAGAGAGAGAGAGAGAGAGAGAGAGAGAGAGAGAGAGAGAGAGAGAGAGAGAGAGAGAGAGAGAGACTATGTGATTAATTTTGTCTCCTCCAGGCCACAGAACTATTAAAGATACTGTAGCACAAAATTGTCTGAAAAAAAAAAAAATCGTTGGTGATTATGAAAAAAAAAAAAAAAAAAAAAAGCAGAGAAAGACATCAGTAAACCTACAATGCGACAGTGACTGATGCATGAAATGCTGAGGCCATCTTTCTCTCTCTCTCTCTCTCTCTCTCTCTCTCTCTCTCTCTCTCTCTCTCTCTCTCTCTCTCTCTCTCTCTCTGGGTGCAAGACATGAGCTGTCCGGCAGTAAGTGGCGCGCTGTTTGTTATGACTGCACACACACACACACACACACACACACACACACACACACACACACACACACACACACATACATACACACACACTGAACGTTTCGCTATCCTGACACTTTTCATATTTCTGGTTAATCCTTTGGCTCTGCTCTTTGCTTGTGGACCGGCACTTTCAATAGGGCTCTTTTTTTTTCTTTTATTTATTTATTTATTTTTTTATACCCTTGCCCGGAACCCATTTTGCGTTGATAATAATAATAGTAATAATAATAATAATAATAATAATAATAATAATAATAATAATAATAATAATAATAATGATAATAGTAATGAAATGATAAAAGTAGCAATACTAAGGAACCTTTGATAGAGCCTTATGAAGTTTGAAAGGGAAACAGCAAGTTAAGATGTACGTACTTGCGTTAGCGTTACAAAGAATTAGAGCAACAGAGATTTATAGATTATATTCTTAAACGATCTGAAATCTTGTAGGATTGTTTTTCAGAGGCCACAGGGATAATTAGCTTCATTCTAATGGGTGTTTTTTTTTCCATTGATGCATAATCCTTGTTAAGCTATCACTGAGTCATGAAAACACTTTGATTATGCAGAATTCTTGTTAAACTATCACTGGCATCATGAAAATATCCTCGAAAACCTATAATAACTTCGCTGGAATCTGCTAAAAGTAGTGAAAGTAAGACGCCAAAACATTTTAAGGATATGGACGTATATTAGACAAAAACATAACAACTTAAGGGAAGCTGCAATTAAGAAGACATCACGCCTATGTATGGCAGTCTCTCTACGTACAAAACTTCCTTACTTATCTCCGTCTGTCATCCCATCCGTAAGTTTATTTAATCTTTTATTGAAGGTTCTCTAATGACTCAGCACTAAGAACCTGGTTACTGAATTTGTTTCATTCATCTACCACTCTGTTTGAGAAGCAGTTTCTTCGTATCTCTTCTTAAAATCTATCTTTAGCAACATTGAACCCATTATTTCGTGTCCCATCCTGTTTGCTCACCCTGAGGATTTTGTTTGTCACCCTTATTATACCCTATACCACTTAAACACCTTTGTCGAGTCCTCTCTTAAACTACGCGTCTCCAAAGAATGTTATTGCTTGACGCCGACTCCTGACACTTGGACAACAGGGAGGGCTAATCACTGGCGCCTCGTGGGGCCATAAAGCACGTTCTGTTTCAGGCGTGGTGCATTACATCAACAGTTGGGCTTGCATCCCTTCGTAAGAATGACTGAAGCTGTGTTGATCAATAATATTATACCAGGGAAAAAAGTTAGTTTGAATTTCGTGGTGTATATTTGTTTTTTTTTGTTTTTTGTTTTTTATGCTTTCAAGAGGGAGAGACTGTGTGTGTGTGTGTGTGTGTGTGTGTGTGTGTGTGTGTGTGTGTGTGTGTGTGTGTGTGTGTGTGTGTGTGTGTGTGTGTGTGTGTGTGTGTGTGTGTGTGTGTTTTCTTTGATGTCCACACCCTCGCGGCTCCAAGAGGGAGAATATATTTTTTCCCTAGAAAACAGACTGCAAGGAAATGCCTCCAGAGAGAGAGAGAGAGAGAGAGAGAGAGAGAGAGAGAGAGAGAGAGAGAGAGAGAGAGAGAGAGAGAGAGAGAGAGAGAGGGCGGTGGGAGAATGGGCTTAGGATCGTTCT
Organism: Scylla paramamosain; assembly: GCF_035594125.1. Classification (NCBI taxonomy): domain Eukaryota; kingdom Metazoa; phylum Arthropoda; class Malacostraca; order Decapoda; family Portunidae; genus Scylla; species Scylla paramamosain. The sequence continues at coordinate 21,524,588 of NC_087166.1, read as the reverse complement.
CTCCACAACCAGACTCTAACCTTCCCCTGCCGTTGGGTGACGAAGGGAAGCTGACAGACGATGAGGAGTTTGTGGTATCTCTGTACTTGTTGACTGTGTTGTGCGGTCCCAGGAAGAACGCCCCCTCCCCTTCTCTCTCTCTCTCTCTCTCTCTCTCTCTCTCTCTCTCTCTCTCTCTCTCTCTCTCTCTCTCTCTCTCTCTCTCTCTCTCTCTCTCTCTTCACTATCACTTCCCATAATCCTTCACTTCATTACTCCCTTTACCTGACTCTGTCTCGCTGCATCCTGTCCTCCCCTCCATCACTCACCTCAAGCCTTCCCTTCTTCCCGTCCCCGCCACGCCCTTCCTCCACCCTGCTCGCGTCCTCCCCTCTTTCTCTTCTTTCGTTTCCCCCGCACGACCATGAGCCTCCCTCGTGCTCCCCTCTCCTATAGTTAACTCTCGCCTCTTCCCTCATTTGCTCCTTTGCTCTCTAACCGTAGGTGTAGTTTCAAGATACGGTCTCTCTCTCTCTCTCTCTCTCTCTCTCTCTCTCTCTCTCTCTCTCTCTCTCTCTCTCTCTCTCTCTCTCTCTCTCTCTCTCTCTCTGGACCATATTCTAAAACACTTCTGCCTGCCGCACCTCGATTACTCGTACTTCCAAAAGGATCTAGTTGAAGTTACACAGGTTTTTGAGGATGTTTTTACGGTTCTAGTGACAGATTAACATAATTTCCATGTTATCAACGTGAAAAACACTCTTGAGAGCCCCGCTAATCGTCTGTGTGGCCTTTGAAAATAGCCGTGTTGAGAGAGCACAGTGTTTCTGAGTATAGAATCTCTCTCTCTCTCTCTCTCTCTCTCTCTCTCTCTCTCTCTCTCTCTCTCTCTCTCTCTCTCTCTCTCTCTCTCTCTCTCTCTCTCTCTCTCTCGTACTGTTCATTCCTAGCATTTCTCTATCCACATCCTTCCCTTAAGTATGGCTGTTCATTTCGTTGTAGTCTCTCAGATTTATGTGTTGCCATTAAAGTTTTGTCCTCCTCCTCCTCCTCCTCCTCCTCCTCCTCCTCCTCCTCCTCCTCCTTAGTCTTTTAACTCTCCTTTCCCATTAACAAAGCTTCCTTAACTTAACTTTAGACCATTGAAATTAACGTTAGTATGAAAATGTTATCTTCTCTCTTCCGTACTCTTAAAATCCCACTTATTCCTCCTCTCCCCCCTCTCTCTCTCTCTCTCTCTCTCTCTCTCTCTCTCTCTCTCTCTCTCTCTCTCTCTCTCTCTCTCTCTCTCTCTCCCCATTCCCCATTAACGTAGCTTCCTTAAAATCCATTTTTTTACCATTTGAGTTAACGTTTTGCTATTAAAATTTGATCTCTCTCCCTATTCTTTTGAAACCCAATTCTCTCTTCTCCCTGCTTCTCTCCGCATCTCCCTACTTCTTCCCGGTCTCTCCCCACCTCTTCCCTCTTCTCATCTCTCCCTGCCTCTCCCCACCTCTCCCGGCCTCTCCCCGCCTCTCCCGGCCTCTCTCCTTCTCTCCCAGCCTCTCCCCGTCTCTCACTATCTCTTCCCATCTCTTACCCACCTCTCCCCACCTTCTCCCCGCTTCTCCTCGCCTCTTTCCGCCTCTCCCTAACTCTTCCCGGCCTCTTCCCATTTCCCCACGCCTTTTCCCGCCTCTCCCCATCTTTCACTTCATTTTCGCGGCTTTTCCTCGCCTCTCCCTGCCTCTCACCACCTTTCACTACCTCTTCCCGGCCTCTCTCACCTCTCCCGGCCTCTCCTACTCTCTTCCCGCCTCTCCCTGCATCTCCTTACCTCTTCCCGGCCTCTCCCTGCTTCTGTTCGCCTCTTCCCGCTTCTCTTTACCTCTGCCAGCATCTCCTCACTTCTCCCCTCATTTCCTCACCTCTCCCCGCATCTCCTCACCTCTCCCCGCCTTTCCCTGCTTCTCCCCACCTCTCCCCACCTTTTACTACCTCTCCCTGCCTCTCTCCATCTCTCCTTGCCTCTCCCCGCCTCTCCCACTCCCCAGGCACTCAGGTTTCAATAATCGTGAGCAGGGCGGGGCGTATCTGACCCTCTGATAGGCCATCCAATCACATTAATGCGCCGCCCTCGATACTGCGCCGGCAGGGAAGAGGAGGGTGAGGAGCAGGACTAGTGGCCAGATTATGACAATGGCTCAGATTGTGATGAAGATTGTGCTGGTGGTGGTGGTGGTGGTGGTGGTTTTTACCTTTGCTTCTTGTGATTCCAATGTTATGATGGTGATTTTTTTTTATCGTTTTGTTTGTTTATTTTATTTTTTATTTTATTTTTTTTTTATTTGTTCATCTTTTTTTATTATTTATTTATTTTTTTATTTATTTTTTTTTTTCTGTCTGCCTGTCTCGCTGTTTGTCTGTGTATCGTATTCATTTTAGTCTTGATCTTCTTCTGAGTCTCTACGGTGACGTGATTTCGCCTTTACAACGATGCACCTTTTACATTTAGTGACAGCCGATGCACACACACACACACACACACACACACACACACACACACACACACACACACACACACAACCACTACTGTTTACCATCCCTCATTACCGCTATCCAATATTATCAACTCAAAACCTCACTAAAAGAGGACTCTAACCGGAACATATAATAAAACAAGAGCTGAACCAAAGACACTCACTTATTCCTATTTCTGTTGTATCTCATTTATTTCTACGTGCTTTGCCTTCATACCCGCAGCCTTGATGAGAGTAAGCTAGACACACTGAGAGCAGGACTGAACTGGGCCGAAGAGGTTACGCGGAAGTGATTGGGAGGAATGTAAAAAAGAATAAATAAATAAATAAACAAATAAATCAAATGAAATAAAGGCACAGATAAACGCCACAGCAAAAAAATAAATAAATAAAAAATCCACCAATAGATAGATTAATATTTTTGTTTTTGTTTTTACAAGTGATAAATATGTATTTTGTTGTGCCTCGCGATATTTGGCACTGATGAAGAATTTGAAGATGTTCAGTACAGTGTAGCAAAATTCTGTTGATCTATGCTGCAGTAAGTTTTCGGCGAGAGAGAGAGAGAGAGAGAGAGAGAGAGAGAGAGAGAGAGAGAGAGAGAGAGAGAGAGAGAGAGAGAGAGACTGTATATCTAATGAGAAATACGTAATAACACACCATTTGTAACATCTTAACATTATCATTATCCGCTTTTTATCTTCATACGAATGTAGAAAATGGCAGAGAGAGAGAGAGAGAGAGAGAGAGAGAGAGAGAGAGAGAGAGAGAGAGGGGGAGGACGACGGGTGCTCTAGATTCTCTCCACGAGGGAAATTACCAAGGCGGCCGCCGATTACTGGAACGAGGAATGAATGGGAGGGAAAATTTGGTGGAAGAAAATCAAGAGCAAATTAAGAGAGGACGAGTGCTGCCGGGACCGCGCGGGGCTGCTGGTGTGGCTGGAGGCTTGGGCCAAGGAGCGTTTTCCGAAACCCTCCTGTGCCGCACTTCCACTATATTTAGAAGGCTCTAGTTGAGGTAACATGGGATTCTAGGGATATTTTTACTGTTCTAGCGGTAAATTGATGATTTCTACATTATCAACAGGAGAAACACTCTTGGAAATCCGGCCAATCATCTCAGTGGTCTCTGAAAACAGTCGTGGTGGAGTGGAGCCTTTCAGAGTACGAGCCTAAAACCTAACCACCGCTTCCCGTCAAAGATTTCGGAGCCTCAACAACACCGCTTATTTGGGCCTCACGTGTCGGAGCGGCAGTTCGAATGGCCAGGAGAGCCGCGTAGTGAACCGCCCGCCCCGCCACCTGAGCCGGAAAACCGAACGCTGGCGGAGGAGAAAAATAAATAGCCGGGGGACGGTCTACAAAATCAGAGGTGGAGGAGTCAGCAGATTCTTGTTTAATTTGGCCAGCGACGGTCAGTGGGAGGGACGCGCCCCGCCTGCTGATGATCTCCGGGGCGCCGCGCTGCTCGTCCGGGGTCAAAGGTCATCCAGGAAGAAACCATACGTGATATAAGAGAGAGAGAGAGAGAGAGAGAGAGAGAGAGAGAGAGAGAGAGAGAGAGAGAGAGAGAGAGAGGTACTAATGAGCGCTTTCTTCTCTTCCTTGACTTAATGTACCCTCCTCCTCCTCCGCCTCCTCCTCCTTTCTGGATTCCATAAATTTCTTCACCCATATTTTTTTTCTTATTGCTTAGTCTAATAATAATAATAATAGTAATGATAATGATAATAATAATAATAATAATAATAATAATAATAATAATAATAATAATAATAATAATAGTTCCAGGTAACAGTTTCTAGTGAGATGAACCAAAGTTATGATAAAAAGAAAACGAAAAGAGAAAATAAACAGAGAGAGAGAGAGAGAGAGAGAATGAATCACCACCACTACCACCACCACCACCACAGACAGACAGACAGAGACAGGCAAGTAGACAGAAATAAAGAACGGGTGCCGCAAAAGAGGCTCGGGAAGCGTCGCCTGATCAGTCTGGTCAAAAAGAGGCAATGGTGAGCGAAATAGAGACAAGCGTTCCTTAATTCTCAGCGACGGGACAAAACGACGAGGACTGAGACACGAGTCGTGATACTATAGTAGAGAGAGAGAGAGAGAGAGAGAGAGAGAGAGAGAGAGAGAGAGAGTGTGGTTGGTACTTAAAAATTTTCCTTTTTCTTTGTTGCTGTTGTTGTTGTTGTTGTTGTTGTTGTTCCGTCCCTTTCCTTTTTTCCTTGTGTGTGTGTGTGTGTGTGTGTGTGTGTGTGTGTGTGTGCATGCTAGAAATTCACATATTGGACCTTTCTCTCTCTCTCTCTCTCTCTCTCTCTCTCTCTCTCTCTCTCTCTCTCTCTCTCTCTCTCTCTCTCTCTCTCTCTCTCTCTCTCTCTCTCTCTCTCTTGTCTTCTTTTCTCTTCTCTCTTTTCTCCTCTCCTCTCCTCTCTTTTCTTTTTTCTCTTCTTTTCTTTTTCTCTTCTTTTCTTTTTCTCTTCTCTTCTCTTCTCTTCTCTTCTCTTCTCTTCTCTTCTCTTCTCTTCTCTTCTCTCTCTCTCTCTCTCTCTCTCTCTCTCTCTCTCTCTCTCTCTCTCTCTCTCTCTCTCTCTCTCTCTCTCTCTCTCTCTCTCTCTCTCTCTCTCTCTCTCTCTCTCTCTCTCTCTCTCTCTCTCTCTCTCTCTCTCTCTCTTTCTTTCTTCGTGCCAGGGCAGGTCACGTATCTGTGGCCTTGCTTTACCACACCAAATGCGGCGGCTTTTAACCTCCGTGACCCTGTGCGGCCTCGCCTTGCCCTGCCTTGCCTGGTCTTGTTCTGTCTTACCCTGTCTTTTTGCTGCGTCTTGTGTCTTGCCCTGCCTTGTCCTGTCTTGCCCTGCCTTATCCTGTCTTGCATTGCCTTGTTCTTTCTTGCCCTGCATTGTCCTGCCTTGTCCTGCTGCGCCTCGTCTTGCCCTGTCGCGCTTTGCCTTGCCCCGTGTGTCGTGACTGCTTGCTGCACCTTGGCTCCTGAGGTACCCCCGAAGTCCTAGCGAAGTCTCCCCTAGCTCACCATACTCCTCCAGCTGCACCTTTCGTTCTCCCCATCCTCCCACGCCCCAAATCAGCCCTCCCACACCCCTGCCTCGCCCATGCACTTCCCCAGCGCGGGCGTGACTGCCCCACACGCCCTTCATTGGCGGCTTCGAAGGAAGAACATTGGAGGCTGGAGCTGTTTTGCATAATTTACCGTATGGCTATTTTGTCGAGAGAGAGAGAGAGAGAGAGAGAGAGAGAGAGAGAGAGAGAGAGAGAGAGAGAGATGCAGCTTTTAGGTGTCTTTATATCATTTATGTCTAATGATCTGTACAACAGGTTTCGTCTGTATATTTTTGTTATTACTATTTTCGGCTGTAGCTTGATTTCATTGTCTTTAATCGCCTTCCCCTCTCTTTTCCTCCTCCTCCTCCTCCTCCTCCTAGCTCTTACTCATTCACTCTGTTTTCCTTCTCCTCTCTTCACTTACTTGACCCCAGCCTCTCTCTCTCTCTCTCTCTCTCTCTCTCTCTCTCTCTCTCTCTCTCTCTCTCTCTCTCTCTCTCTCTCTCTCACCTGGGACGGATCATAGTTCATGCGAAATATGTGTTTAGTACATGAAAATCTTAAACAACAACAAAAACAACAACAACGACAATAATAATAATAATAATAATAAGCCTTCTGATCCGCTAACGTCCTAATTGCATCACTTCACAACTTACAAAATATCATTTCCACCCCCTTTTTTTTAGGTCCCCTGATCTGGAAACTGTCACATTATATTACCTCAAAATTTATAGAATATCAGTTTTGTGTTTTCTTTTAATATGTTTTAACTCCCCTGATCCGTAAACAGTCTCTTTGCATCACCTCGCAACAGTCAGAACATCACTTTCCCACCCCCTTTTTTTTTTTTTTTTTTTAATCCTTTGGTGTGCGAAGTGTCATTACATCAGCTCAAAACAAAAAGAATATCACAATAAGAATGAATACAGAGGGACATTCGATTCATGACTCACGAATGTTCTTCCTCACTCAATTTCAACTAAGTTTTGGTTGCAAAGATCCATAGAAAACTGGCACTCTAGCTGAAATGTTTGACGGGAGACTCAAGAGAAATCTAGGTACGTATTCTAAAACGCTTTGTTCTCTCGCCGCGACTATTTTCAAATAGTCGATTATTAGCCAGGTTTTCAAGAGAGTTTCTTCTGATAATGTAGAAATCTTATTAATTTGTCACTAGAGCCGTATAAACACTCTTAAATACCCTGTAATCTCGACTAGAGCCTTTTGAAAGTGGAGGTGCGGCATAGAAGTGTTTCAGAATATGGTCCGTATATGCCGTTAGTGTGTGTGTGTGTGTGTGTGTGTGTGTGTCGCCGTATTATATTTGTAGAATCTTTATAGTTTGTCTAATTCCACGTGAAGGGAAGTTAAGGACACCGTGTCACTCAAAGTCTGGCTGTGTGATCGTGAAAAGAAGCAAAGTTTTAACGAGCACAGTGTTCATTAATTGTGTGTCGACTGTGAGGAGGGCGAGAACCATGTCAGTCTCCCCCTGTGCTGCTGTTGTTGCTACTCTTAACAGTGTTGGTAGTGATGATAATGGTTACAAGTACGTACTGTCATTATAATCTTATTACCAGTCTCTTTTTCTTCTTCTTCTTCTTCTTCTTCTTCTTCTTCTTCTTCTTCTTTTCGTGTTATTTTCTTTTCTTCTTCTTTTCATGTTATTATTTTTTCCTTTTCTTCTTAATCCTTCTTCTTAATTATTCTTTTCTTCTTCTTCTTCTTCTTCTTCTTCTTCTTCTTCTTCTTCTTCTTCTTCTTCTTCTTCTTCTTCTTCTTCTTCTTCTTCTTCTTCTTCTTCTTCTTCTTCTTCTTCTTCTTCTTCTTCTTCTTCTTCTTCTTCTTCTTCTTCTTCTTCTTCTTCTTCTTCTTCTTCTTCTTCTTCTTCTTCTTCTTCTTCTTCTTCTTCTTCTTCTTCTTCTTCTTCTTCTTCTTCTTCTTCTTCTTCTTCTTCTTCTTCTTCTTCTTCTTCTTCTTCTTCTTCTTCTTCTTCTTCTTCTTCTTCTTCTTCTTCTTCTTCTTCTTCTTCTTCTTCTTCTTCTTCTTCTTCTTCTTCTTCTTCTTCTTCTTCTTCTTCTTCTTCTTCTTCTTCTTCTTCTTCTTCTTCTTCTTCTTCTTCTTCTTCTTCTTCTTCTTCTTCTTCTTCTTCTTCTTCTTCTTCTTCTTCTTCTTCTTCTTCTTCTTCTTCTTCTTCTTCTTCTTCTTCTTCTTCTTCTTCTTCTTCTTCTTCTTCTTCTTCTTCTTCTTCTTCTTCTTCTTCTTCTTCTTCTTCTTCTTCTTCTTCTTCTTCTTCTTCTTCTTCTTCTTCTTCTTCTTCTTCTTCTTCTTCTTCTTCTTCTTCTTCTTCTTCTTCTTCTTCTTCTCTTCTTCCGCCTCCTCCTCCTCCTCCTCCTCTCTCATCACCCGTGCCTTCCTCCCCATCCCTTACACTCAGTATGTTCTTGTCACTCTTTTCCTGGCCGCCTCCTGGAGCTCCCCGGATGAACAGAATGATAGTGTAGAGGGAGCAAAAGTGAGCAGCGGACGGTAGCATGTGTCCTGCATCCCCGCGCCCACCATCGCTCGCTGTGTTGACTAATAGGTTCATATTCTGAAACGTCTTGCCTTTTCACCACGGCTATTTTCAAAAGCCACAGAGATTATTTGCCGTGTTCTCAAGAGTGTTTCTCCTGTTCACAATGTAGAAATCTTGTTAGTTTGTCTCTGGTACCGTAAAAACACCCTTAAAAATCCGCGTCACTTCAAGTAGAACCTGAAAGTGGTCGAGGTGCGAGGCAGAAGTGTTTCAGATTAGGGTCCATAGACTGATTTGAGGCGCCGCGGCAGAGAGGTCATGCAGCGGTGAGGGGAAGGAGACGGGTAGGAAGCTTAAGGGGTCAGCTGATCCTCCTCGTCCTTCCTTCCCCCTCTAGCATGTCTATTTTAAAACAATCGGGTCATGTTAAATGTTGGGTGCTGAATAAAGCTCTGTGGTTACTGTGCATCATTACTTTATTGGCGTGTGCTACAAAAAGTTCCCGCAGCAGCAACCCCAGCAGCCCAGTCCAGCCCCTCTTTATAGATTTCTTTACGCTTCAGTGGGATAATATTCTTTACGATGTTCTCTTCCTGTTCTTATTGCTCGTCTCGCCCTAACTTTCCCCTTCCCTGGCCTCGCGTCCCCTTCTTACCAATTAACGTGAGGGGGGAAGGCAGCTTGTAATGAGGACGGAGGGCAAGAGACGCTCGGCAAGACAGCTAGACACGGAGGGGAGTCAAGCGGCGACCTGGTGACGGTGACGGGAAGCATGACGGCTCTTCTGACGCTAGTGATCTTCAGCCCCAAGTGCTGGCAGTCATATGCGAGTCTTAAATCTATAATATTCTGTTCGGGGGTGCACTGTGACGATGGTTCTAATGGTAACACTTTTAGAGAGAGGAAAGCTGCGGTTATACTCATACGTACGTCTTCCTGGACCACGTGACAGGCTGCCTTGGGAGTGGAAGGGAGCGAAGCAGCCATAGGACAGCGCGGCACTTCATAGAAAAAGGCAAACTCGAGGGTTTCCAGTGGCGCAAGTTTGCCGCCAACAAAGCTACGTTAACTCTGAACCACTTTGATGCTTCCGTCTGGCAGGAAAACCCCGGAGAAAAAAAAAATTAAAAGTACAAGAATCAAGCACTGCACAAACGGTGGAAGAAGAAAAAAGAGGAAATATATATATATATAAAAAAAAATAGGTATAGTAAGATGAAGGGCAGAGTAGCGACGCCCGCCCGTAAGGAAAGGTAATGAGAGGCCAGATCGCGGGAGTCGCCCAGAATACACTGCAGGACGCGCGCGGGGCTTTTAGGGGCGGCTACCTTGATGCGATGCCTTCGATAATATTTCGTATAATAACACATTAGCCGGGCGCCTCCCTCCACGCGCTGATGCCATGTTTGCCTGTGGTGTCTGGAAAATCGTTGTATAAATTCCAAAATTGAAAGGGGGAAGGTTGATGTAATTGATAATAAAGAAACACGCGCGGTGATTGGCTTGTGGTCTAGAGACGTGAGGGGGTAGAGGGAAGGGCAGGGTAGGACAGGCAGGCCAGGCTACACTGTGCTGCAGGTGACGGGGGAGGGGGGTTTTAGGGCAGGTTAGGACAGGCAGGGCAGGCTACACTGTGCTGCAGGTCAAGGCTTCAGGTGTGTGTTGTGTAAGTTATGTTGCATAAAAGTAATGTGTCTTTACGAGGTGAAGGAAGGCTGAAGTGCTGTTGTGAAGGGGGGCAGCCTGCACGAGGGAGGGGAGTGAAGGAAGATAGCCTGCATGAAGGACGGAGACGGGAGCACACACACACACACACACACACACACACACACACACACACACACACACACACACACACACACACACACACACACACACACACACACACCTGAATAAAGAGGCGTGCTAAAAATCAGAACTGAAAAAAAAAAATTAAGCAAGCCATAATTAAATACATAAGCAACACAATGTTTTCCCCGTGATAAATTAATAAAAACGCCTAAATTTTCATGACGATATCAGTCAGTCACACAAAACGCAAAACAAAACAATACAAATTAAACTGAAAATTTTTGAAAAGTGTCATTAACAAAAATACAACCATGAAATCCTTTACACACGTAGATATATTAATTGCAACGCCACAGGATTCACGGCAACACATCAGTCAATCAATCAAGCACACACAAACAACGCACCGCAAAATGCAAATACAACAGCGGAAGCACCGCCATCGTCATTCCTATGCATGGAATCACCTGGGAACAGATCCAATATGAGGCTTCCGGGTGTCATCGGCGGGTATTGGCGGCGCGCGGGGTCGAGTCTGCTTGGCGGTGATGGTGGTGGTGGTGGTCGGTGAGGCGGCAGTGCGGTAATGGCTGGGACACGCTGCCGTTGTAAGCTTTATGGGCGTGGTATTTAGCCTCGTCACTCTCACGGGACGAGGCCTAAATCCGCTTGAACGATTATCCCCATAGATATTACCGCCGTGCAATGGAGCAATTACTCGCCGTGTGGTGCTTGAGGGAGCCGCCAGGGGGATTACTCTGCCGGCCTCAGCTTACCCGTCCATCGCCGCCACCCGGGATGCGAGGCAGGCCGTCGTATTTATGAGCGACTGTGTGCAAGGGTTTTATAATGTACTGCTTTGTTGCAATTAGCTCTCTGTTGTTAGGGTGAGCGATAGACGTGTGTGTGTGTGTGTGTGTGTGTGTGTGTGTGTGTGTGTGTGTGTGTGTGTGTGTGTCGCTATTGAAATATTGTTAGGTAATGTTAGGTCACTGGGTAATATTAGGTCACAGTGACTAATGTTAGGTCACTGCCTGGGTAATGTTAGGTCACAGTGAGTTAGGCCAGTCTGATTAGTGTTAGATGAATGTAAGAAATAACAAGACATTACAAGCAGCAACAAACATTTATATCTTCACCACAGTATTAGAAAAAAAAAAATCAATATGAAAGGGACAAGCCACACTAACACGAAAAAAAAAGTTTTCACATATAGTGATAGATGACTGGAAGAGACTCGGTAACCAGCCGCAGGCTGATTACCGAGAAGCTTAAACAAATTTATCGTGAGGTAGTTATAGTGCAACGTGTAGGACTGGCGGCTTCTTGCAGCTTCCCTTGCTATCTCATGCTCTTATGTATAGTACGAAGCTATGTTTTATACTGACTGCTCCGTTTAGGCTCACTGGATTCTTGTAGCTCCCATTATATTATTTTCTTATGTTCTTGTGAGCCACGCAGCCTGATCTTTGTTCAGTCCTCACCCTTGTCTCCTCCCACAGGCAACAACTTCCGCTGCGACAAGCGGCTCAGCTGGATGTTCAGTCTGCGAAATTCCACGCGGAGTCTGTCATTGCGGCGGAACCTGGACGAGGTGATCTGCTACCTGGAGGGCACCACCATGCCGCCCAGACTGGCCGAGGACGAGACCGTCACTCCCGCATACGAGACCACCACTCTCGGCATCGGTAAGTTGGCACCCACAGTCCCACACCCACACTCACTCTTTTACCCTATGTATATAAACGAGGTTCGCACTATGCTGCTCGCCCCCCCCCCTCTCTCTCTCTCTCTCTCTCTCTCTCTCTCTCTCTCTCTCTCTCTCTCTCTCTCTCTCTCTCTCTCTCTCTCTCTCTCTCTCTCTCTCTTGGATTTCCAATTCATGTCATATTTTCAGGGTTTTTATTTTTTTTTTTTTTCATTATATGTAAGGATAAAGAACGAAGCTCATAGATACCATATTACAGAAATAAGAAAATAATAATTTCAATCACCTGCGGTAAGGTGATATTTAGTACAGCGGTAGTCAAGATTTCCGTTGTTTGCGTCTTGTAGCAATGCCGAGGAAGCTTCCACGAGTTTATGGTATTGGGTCTGTGTGGCAGCGAGGAGTGTATGCCAGTGGTGCCTTCGTGGGACGGTTGGCATTTGAGCAGCACTTGGGCAAGCAAGTGTGAGGTACTGGCAGGCAACATCTAGAAGTACATCGCGAGCAGGCACAAGCAGACTGTATGGCGGACCTGCTTGATCTATTGCAGCCCGCGTTACTCATAGATCCTTCCTCCATCCTTCTAACCCCCTCGTTTTGTCCTTGCACCTCGCCAAGCTCTGCATCACTCAGGGTCATTCGTGCGTCACACCCACACTTATTACTCGCAGACCCAGCCGTGACCCGGTTTAGCCTTTCCTCACAAGCGTCACACATCCTGGAGTCACAGCCCGTAGTTCTGTATTCACCACACTTCCTGCACTTAACGCTTCCTGTACCGCTCGCCCATTCGTCGGCCGTCCGGTTAGCGCCTGTATTAATATCTTGAGGAGGCGTCTGGGGAGGGATTGATGGCGTGGGTTGTGTTAGGGGTGGTGTGGGTTGTGTTGGAGGTGGTCTAGGCTGTACTGTGAGTGATGTGCGCTGTGTTTGGTTTGGTGTAGACTGCGTTGGTGGTGGTGTGGGTTGTGTTTGGCTTGGTGGAGTTTGCGGTGAGGTTAGTGTAGGTTGTGTTGGAGTTGCTGCAGGCTGTGTTGAATTTGATGTAGGTTGTGGTGAGGTTGGTGCAGGCTGTGTTTGGTTTGGTGCAGGTTGTGGCGAGACTGGTGTAGGTTGTGGCGGCGATACGGGCTGTGGCGGGATTGGCGTAAGTTGAGGTGGAGTTGGTGCAGGTTGCAATACGGGTGAAGCAGGTAGTGACTGGGGTAACGCAGGGTGTGGTGGAGATACAGGTTGCGATGTGTTCGGTGTTGGCTGCGGTGCGGGTTGTATAGGTGTCGTAACGTTTGCTTGAGGTACTGAGGGCTGTAGTGGGGATGTCGTGGGCTGTAACGGTGGTATCGTGGGCGCAAAGGGATTAAAAGTGAGGTATTCCGGAGGAGGTGACACAGGCTTAATAATGCCTCCAAGTGTGACGTTTTCGTGTGAAGTGTTCTGGGCTGGTACTGTGGTGACGTTGAGGGGAGCGGGGATTGTGAGGTTCTGGGGAGAAGTGGTGTTCTGTGAGGTAGTTGTATTAGAGAGGTTGGTTGGTAGTGGACGCATAGGTTTGGGGAAACTATACGAGTCGAGAATACCGAATTCAGAAGGGTCAGGAATGGACAGTGTGTGGTTGACGGTCGTGCCGGAAAAGGAGAATGTGGCTTCCTTCGGGTCCCTGAACACTTGAGGGAGGATCGCGGCCGACATAGGCTCGTTCTCTCGGACCAGGAACACGTCCACCTTTTCCCCTTCATCCTCCAGTACCATCTGTCTCCCCTCACTCACCATCCCTTCCTGTTTTGCCTCATCCTCTAGATCCCGCAGTCGTCCCTCCGACCTCACCTCTCTCTGTAGTCTTTCCAGCTCTTCCTCCACGACTCGCGGATCCATCTCATAGTTCCCAGCACGCCTCTCCCCCTCATTTGCCGAATACTCCCGCTCCTCACTTCTTAACTCATCACAGATTTGCCCGTCCAACTCCAAGTCCATACCTAATGCGGCCAGGCCGAGGTCGCGGTCCATCTCCGAGGCGACGCTTCCCAAGTGGTATTTCATCTGCCGCGCATCTCCAGTCACGGAGCCAAAACCAACCGCCGCGCACCCGCAGAACAACACTAGCAAAAATCGGAACATGAAAATTAATCCAAAATCATATGCGATCTCCAACTAAAATATAAATTTCTACAGTAGACATCAGAAACCTGTATGTGGCTGTCGATTAAGATATTATATAAATGTCGTGGTGCCTGTAGAGCGGTAACCGCGAGTTGCCTCTCAAGTCTGACCAATCCAGTATTCAGCAGCAGTCCAGCAGTGGGCGTGGAAGCAGCCTTTGCAACAGCTCCGGCTCTTTGTTTTTGGTTGATTGTTGGTCTTGCTGTGTGGTGTCTGATCTTTTTTTTACTAATGCATGTGATGTTGATGACGATGCATTCTCTCTCTCTCTCTCTCTCTCTCTCTCTCTCTCTCTCTCTCTCTCTCTCTCTCTCGTGTTGATTTCTCGAATACTTATAAGTTACTTCGATTGTCTTCCTCATTTGTAGAGTGAATGTCATGAACGAAACACACATTCTAGTTACGCAGTAGTACATGTATGTATTGTACACATTTTTATAAAGTGCTGTAAAGTTTCCGATTCACATCCGCAGCCTGGCTATTATTTCTTGCTCATCCCATTTGTTTTCCCAAGTTAACGTTCATATATTTCCTTCCTCCTATTAACAGCTTGGATATCTCCCGTGTTCGTGTTGCCTACCCAGTGTTCCTCCTCTAAAGATTTTTTTTTTGTTTCGTATACAGTTGAAATTGAGATTTTGTTGTATTTTTCTTCATTATCAAGAATAACATTTATTAACGATGTTACGTAACTTTTAGTAGTAGTAGTAGTAGTAGTAGTAGTAGTAGTAGTAGTAGCAGTAGTAGTAGTAGTAGTAGTAGTAGTTTTGTATATCTAGTCCAAGGTGGTTTTATAATCTTGACAACCCAGACAATTTAACTGTGGGTAAAGGAACACAGCTTGGTTTTACTTGTTTCCTCCACTTTATGGTTAGATGTAATAATAACAAAGAACCCCAGAACCTCCCCCTCTCTCTCTCTCTCTCTCTCTCTCTCTCTCTTGCAGATATATAAATATTCCATGCATGGACCACGCTCTTCCAAATTATTGCAAGTTTTCTAAGATTCTGTAGGGAAAACCGTGATTCTTGATGTCTCGCAGTTTTCATCAGTGTCATCTCGTGCCCTTTTCATTCCACACGGACAGGTCATCTCTATCAGGTTGTTCCACTCCCTTCATCACTGAACACTGCTACGAAGTCTCCTCCCTCCCTTCCCATTTGTAAGATTGGGAACTGCAACCTAGAGTAGACAATCTATTGATACATCTCTCAAATTAGGAACCATTTTTGTTGCTGCTCTCTGTACTCATTATAGTTTCCTTATGTACTTTTTCTCATGGCAACTGCAATACTGCTGCATATTTTAAGTCTTGGATATATATTTAATAATAATCTCCATAATTTTTCCACCCAAATAAGTAAATGCCACCATTGTATTCCTTAACAGACTGACTTATCCATTATCTTGTTTGTCTCTCTAGTGATAAATTGTTAGGAAATATCACTCCCAGGTCCCTTTCCTCTGTAGCCTTTGCTGATAATCTCAGTTACCATCTTCCAATCAGACATGTTGCTTTGCCATCTACAGCTCCATTCTCATATCCCACCCATATGGATCCCTTTATAGTGTTTCAGTCTGTAATTTATTACTTTCCTTATTAGTTCAGCATCATCTGCAAACAAACTCATATAGCTGGTTACTCCCTCCACCATGCTGTCTAATTATATTGCAAACATGACTGGTGCAAGAGCAAACAACTCTTTTCCTCACTTTAATTCTATTACAGCATTATATTTCTTAGTCCAGGGTAACTGTAAGTGAATAATACTGTATCTTCTACATGTTTCTTGGTTCTTAACTAAAAAGTAGATTTAGTGTAGGTAGTTCCCTTTCTCCTCCAAATCTTTTGCTTTCCTCTATTCATTGTGTTAATAAGTTACCATTGTTGGCTTCAACAAAACATTTCCCAAAGACTCTTCCCTTCCTTCAGCATACCACTCATTCCAGCACGCTTGTTTATGGTTTAAGTCTCCAACCACTACCATGTTTATCAATCTTTTCTAACAACTTCTCCAAACACTTATATGTATCCATTAACATTTTCTTATAAACCTTTTTATTCCAAACAATTCATCTTTGGTGTAACAAATACCACAACAATTCTTTCTTTATTGCCTTCCATTGATTCTTATATTTACAGAATCTACCATACTCCTATACTCCACTCAGTCATTAAACCCTTTTCACCAAGAACATCACTCTTCTTTTCTTCTCTGTTTTATTTCTCCGCCATACCTCATCATATTTATCTTCCCTTATCATTACTGCCTCTACTGTCACACAGTTTAGTTTTAAACCTGGCCCACAATGTCAGTTTCTTCCATCAGATAATCATTTAGCTCAGTGCTAATATAACACCATTCATATTCATGTATATTATTCCCCAACTTTCATCTCCATCTCCTTCCCTCTTTCTTTTTCTCTACATTTAAAACCACCTCCTCCATCTCTGATCATATTTTTTTTCTTTTCTTTAGTTCCAGTTCTTAGATCATTTAATTTAGACCTCTCATGTTCATTTAGGTTTCTCTTCATGCAAAATTTTTTTTCCATTATTGTGTTTTGCCAGTTGCCATCCACCCTGCTAAAATTTCTTCAACATCTTATTTAAATTTTATCCTGATTTTTTCCCCATGCTCTGTACACTTCGTCATTCTATACACTTCCTCATTGTTCATTTCTTCTATATCATTAATATTTTGCTAATTTCATTTTCTTGCACTTCCATCACCACTGAGGTCATTTTGTTTCATTTCTTTCTCTTATTGATCTGTTATCAATTTTCTATCCTTACTTAATACCATACCAAAGATCAACAGTGTCACATAAGCTTCTCTCTTTTTTTTCTTTTTTTAATCACTGAGAGAAGTTTCATTACCAGATTTGAATCAAGTTTGTAGAAAATTTTTGAAACTTTTTTTTTTTTTTGAAGCTTTTTTTTTCTCTCTCCATGTTCTTTCCACTCATTTAATTTTTTTCACCATTGTAATTTCCATAGTTAGTATTTATTGAATCAGCTAACACCTAACTTTTCTTTTTTCTAAAGCCTCATTCATATTCTAGTCATATACTTATATATTTTCTTGCTTGCACTATCCTCTATATTTTAACCCTCAATTCTGATCTAAGCACTTTTTTTTCTATATGAGACATCTTACCAGTTTACCACCAGTATGCTGACTATTTTTCCCATGATCAAAAAATCCTCTCCACATCAGCTTCTCCCTTAATTCACTTCCTCTTTCAGTAAATCCAATGACCTGCCTGGTGTCCCTCGGCCCTCAGCCATTTCAGTTCACATTCTCTTGTCATCATCCACTTAATATCTTACTCTTTGCTATTTAGAGACAAACGCTCAACATCTCTTAGCTCCTACTCGATTTTGGTCTCAGTATAGGTCTCAATATAGCTTGCAGTAATCTCCCAACATCATGTGTGTACATCATACAAAAATAATAATAGAATATAATAAAATAGAATTGATTGATCCAATCAAACTTTATATGTAAAATACAGAGCACAGCTCCAACAAGAAAAAAAATTGCAGAACATTTTAAATAACATATCATATGAACACCACATTAATTGCATTTACACCTCCATAACAAAGTGATTAATAGAAAAATACATAAGGTAATATGGATAACCAATAACCAGATACAATTTTATACTTACCAAAACATACCCAAATTGATCTAATAAACAGAGACAAATTCTTGGGAGTATTGACACTGGTGTTTTGCATTAATTCAACATATATATATATATATATATATATATATATATATATATATATATATATATATATATATATATATATATATATATATATATATATATATATATATATATATATATATAAGAAGAGTGTTGGCCTAAGTGTGTAGTAACTCTGTACATATATATCCCTCCATATTACAATCTCCTCATTAGTGTGTGTGTGTGTATTTACCTAGTTGTATTTACCTAATTGTGCTTTATGGGAAAAGAAATATGCTCATGCCGTCTCATCTCCATATCTTTTAATATCCAATTTCTGCCATGAATCCATGTGTACTTTTTGCATTTATATCCAACTTTGCCTTGAGTCCATGTATAGCTTTCGCATTTACTATCTCCTTATCCAGACTCTTCCATACATCTCTGCTGTATGTGTGTGTGTTTGCTATGATCAGGGAGTGGTGTATATACATACATTTTCTATATCTGCTTGCCTAGATTTATCCCAAACATCATAATTCTTTTGCAGTGCTTTATTTATAAAAATGACAGTTCATTACAAGGCTTGTCCCATGCCAACACACACATGCCCTTTCTAGTGGTGAACCTCTACTATACAGTGAATTCCTTGCCAGGTCCCATGATGAAGCTCCTTGCCCTGCGAGAAGCTGAGC
Organism: Scylla paramamosain; assembly: GCF_035594125.1. Taxonomy (NCBI): domain Eukaryota; kingdom Metazoa; phylum Arthropoda; class Malacostraca; order Decapoda; family Portunidae; genus Scylla; species Scylla paramamosain. The sequence continues at coordinate 21,506,439 of NC_087166.1, read as the reverse complement.
TGCCTGACCCCATGATGCGTTGGATGCAAACTGCTGACCCTGACGACTGCCTGGAGGAGGAGGCTGAGCAGGGCTCATCCCAGTCCCCTGCCAGGGAGGATGATGAGAGGCATGGCAGGAGGCGAGGCAGCCGTGTCCGGAATGGTCGCAAGCGAGCCAATCAGAAGAACAAAGCCCAGAATGACATGGCTCCGGTTGACAATGAGGTGGAAGATGAGCCGGGAATGCCCCTGCCTGATGCACAGCCTCCGGCGCCTGTCCAAGAGTCTCGCTCTCATGAGAACAGTGCCATCTCATGGTCCCACACCAGCCCTGCCCTGCTGGCTCTCTGCCTGCTGTTGCTGCAACATGACCAGCCTCACTGAGTTCTTCCAAGTACCCTGTCGGGCCTCCACGTTTTCAGAAATGCCGCATTATATGATGGGTTAAAATGTTTTCCATGTTAGATGTGTAATGCAGTTAAAATGAGGTTTGAAATCAGATCTATAATTGGAGATCTATAATTGGAGTTGAACAATTCCCAGAAGACATTATTCAAGCATCATACAAGTATGTATATGTACATAAAACAACTTTTCATAAAATTCCTCATCCTAGATGTGCCAAAATACATGCTTTGAAAATGAGAAATGACAACTAAAAAATGTTTTTCCCTGTGTACCGTTGAATGAAGAGTGCCCCGTTCACATATCCCCTCGCCCCTCCCCATCTACCATGGCACCACCTCACACTGCAGGGGTGGTGCCCCCCCCAACCCCCACAGCAGCCATGCAGTATGTCTTCTAGCCAGGGTAACAGTATAGTGTATATACTGTTTTTTTTTATCGGCAGTAAGTAATGCTGATGTAAGAGGACAGTTACAGGAACAGTTTCTCTTAAAGCCAGCATTGCAATGCCTTGTACATAATTCAGTCAATGAGTCAGTCAGCAAACTGTCACTTCTTTCAAACAATAGCCACTTCCTGCTCTCTGCCCATCCTTCCCTGTGAAAGGTGTAGAGAGGGAGAGGGAGATGGCATGGCCTGGCTGCCCTGAGTCATGTGTGACTGACTGACTGATTGACCTCTGGAATCCAAGCAGTGCCCATGGTAGTTTTTACGTGTAACTTTTACATAGAGTGGGTAGCAGCCCAAGAGAGTTTTGTATGAATATCTATGTGTTTTGAGCCTGGTTGTCGGTGTATGCTAACACCCATAACCTGACTCAAAAACCAATTTCCTCATCTTTATTCTCCTGAACCAGAGTGATCTTTGCCCAATTCAGTCTCACCAGCCTGTCTCACTGGACTCAAATCAGACATGTTACCAGAACTTTGCCCTCAAAACTGACCCATGCACCCTTCTCAGTCCTCCAGCTCTGCCTTCCACCCTTGCCCTGCCCATCCTAGCTGCCACCCACCCACAATTTACGCAACCAGCAATCATCAATTTTACAATGGTATGCATAAATGGGCGTTCTGATAGTGAACAGTGTGCTTCTTGCGTGTACATAGCGAGTGTGCGACTGAGCCATATATATTTTCTTACTGAGATGTTACAATCAGTATACCATAGTTGCGTATCCCTCATCCCCTCCCACATGAATAGTACCAATATTCCAAATTTTTCAAAGACTGTATGTAGTTAATATCCTACTTGTGTTTTACATCTTTTTGTTATGGATGTTTTGTTACTTTAGTGAGGTAAAATGATGAGCTAGAATCATATATGCAATATGTACATATTTTATAGAGACTGAGGGAATCCTTGTTATTATACTTGTTACATCAAAGGAAATTTTACGTAATACAGAGAAGTAGATTCCAAGTATCATCTGCTGGGATTACAGTGACAAATTAAAACAGTCAGTGCAGTGTTGAAATAAAGGCCACTGCCTTCTGCTATGATGTGTTCAGAAAGCTGCAGGACTGCCGTTCAGTGGACACCAAACTCTAAGTCTTTTGTTATGCACAAGATCCCAATAGCCAGGAGCTGTCTTCAACAGGCTGACTAGCATTGCTACAATATCTTATATTCTTACATTCTTGTTAGTGAGGTCTTTATATTCCCCTCATTTATATTCCAAATTCCTCATATAAACAAATCAAAGTAAATTTTCTTCCTCTAAAAATATCTCAATACATGAGTTTTCAGAGAACTATTGATATTTTTGCAAGCAACTGTTATATGGAAGTATTCTTGGATTTATTAAAATTTACCAAACCAATGAAGGCAGTATAAAAATAATGTGCTTTGTAATCCTGGAAGTCACCACCACATCAGATACTGACACAACACTTACATCACTTATGCCATTCTAGGAGTACAAGTCTTAGACTGATATTTATACTAAACAATTAGCATCTCCAAGACAGCATTCATTAATTACACAGCACCTACGTACCTTCTCCAATGAACAGTTTACCATTGCCACAAGTGTGCTGATCACATTTATTTTGTTTTATTTTATTTTATTTTTCAAACAAGATTTTACTTTTTTTTTATGTAGGGCACCAGCAAAGGGCAACAAAAATAGAAAATAAAGATAAAATTTAAAAAAAAAAACGCCCATTGAGATACCAATCCCTGAATAGGATCCAAAGCGGGGAATCAAAAATTGAAGGATAGAAGTGTCTTAAAACCTCCCTCTTGAAGGAATTCAAGTCATGGGAAAGTGAAAATACAGAAGCACGGAGTGAGTTCCAGAGTTTACCGGAGAAAGGGATGAATGAGAGAATACTGGTTAACTCTTGTACTAGAGATGGACAGAATAGGGGTGAGAGAAAGATGAAAGTCTTGTGCAATGAGGCCACGGGAGGAGGGGAGGCATGCAGTTAGCGAGATCAGAAGACCAGTTAGCATGAAAATAGCGGCAGAACATAGCAAGAGATGCAACATTGTGGCAAAGAGAAAGAGGATGAAGACAGTTGGTTTGAGGAGAGGAGTTGAGACAAAGAGCTTTTTGATTCAACCCTGTCTAGAAGAGCAGTATGAGTGGAAACCCCCCAGACATGTGAAGCATACTCCATACATGGACGGATAAGGCCCATGTACAGAGTTAGCAGTTGGAAGGGTGAGAAAAACTGGCGGATACGTCTCAGAATGCCTAGCTTCATAGAAGCTGTTTTAGCTAGAGATGAGATGTGGATTTTCCAATTTAGATTATATGTAAAGGACAGACAGGACGTTCATTGTTGAAGAGGAGGATAGTTGTCTGGAAGGTTGTGTTAACCAGTTGAGTTTTTTAGGAACACAGCTCCAATTCTCAATAGCATCATTAATACATTCAATTATTTTCAACACAGGCTAAAGCAAACACTGAGTACAGAAATCTAAGGGGAATGGCTTGATTGTAGTCTGTTGTCAGGTTGGGAAAATACTGCCACTGTGTTAAGCATCACAAAAGGCAACTAAAAGGAACAGTGAAGGGACTATAGAGTTCCTCCTCTGCACTTTTATTCTTATAGTGAAACAGCATGCCATTTTGTCTTGGCTATTGCTTCTAATTTAAGCAGATCTCACAGCCTGGTATACAATGTTCTGGCAGACAAGTAAGCTGGAGAATTTGTTACAGCCATGATTGCGTGACAATGATGGTTTAATGTACGAGTAATAAGCAATTCTGTGCAGAAGTGATGAAATGAAGTGATATGCAAACAGCCAAAAGCTGTGTGATGCCAAGCAGCTCTGGTATAAGCTACACTCAATAACCACCAGCTATCTAAAGCCACAGTTTCTGTATCATACAATCTTCATGAAAATTAGTCAATATGTCAATAATATAGTTCTTTGTGGGATAAAACTGAAATAATAAAAAAAAATACATATATACATTAAATGTCAAAATTTCAAAGATTAAAACTGAAATAATAAAAAAAATACATATATACATTAAATGTCAAAAATTCAAAGATTATGACTCAAAAATCATTCACAAAATCTATATTCCATAAGCTATCACTCCCCAGTGCACCAATGTTTCCTAGCAGTGCCCAGTGAGTTTTCTGTAAGCTGCAGTCTTACTTTCCTCCAACAGATTTCATGCATCATGACTGTTTACAAATTGCTAGTAAATCCCTCAGGTTTTATTTGCATCTATGTAAAATAATATGACACGTGCAATAATGCTTTGTGACAACACCAGAACATATCAAGCAAAAAGACTGAAAAAAATTTGTGTACACCAAGTCATCATGTCAAAATCAGTGATTACATCAAGGAATGACCTTGAATGATTAAATAATGTAATTATAAATATTAACTTCATTACAAATACATGAAGCTAATAATAATGAAATAACACAGAATGTATTTGTGGTGAATTTCAAAACAGAAATTCTTGTTTTACTGAATTAGAATAAATACACCAGTCTTTCTTCAGGATACCATAAATGCCACCTCAGAAATGTTAACTTGGACTTGCACTTCCCAACACAACAAAATGGTCAGGCTGTCACACACACCATCAGATACTCAGTAGTGTTGCAAATAGAGTTGCACAAACTTTGCTCAACTCTTGCACATCACTTTGACTCTGTCAACATCAAAGAAAGACTTGCAAGATTTCCAATATATAAATTTTGCACAAATTATATTAATCTGCATTACTGGCTGCTTGCCTAAATATCAAACATTATTTTCACTCAAGATACAATCTCTGGCTCAGCTCATGGTTCTTAAATTTGTAATAATCAAGTAATATGAGATATGCTGTACAGTATTGCTGAGATCACAGGAGATTCAACGTACAGTATTGCTGAAATGACAATGATTTAGTGGCTGTTATTTTGCCTCACTAACGTACATTTTGAGGAGAAAGGCAACATTCAGGATACACTGCAGTAGTCTAGCAATGCATATTCAAAATCATAGTGAAGTGAAGTAAGAAAAATTACAACTACACAAGTAAACTGCAGGCCATTAAAAAGATCATTACTGTTAGTACTGTTGTTATCATTATTATTCCCTTAGACTGAAACTGAGGAGGGTATTTTTCTGACTTGTCTTCATAGTTATTCAAAATGCTTTAAGTCCAGTATTCCTTAAGAGCAATAACTCACATACATTTAGCCAGATCTCTTGTTATCAATGTCTCTCATGGTCATAGAAAATTGTGCCTCTTTGATTCTCTCAGTCAGTCTTTGTAGGATTTAACTGATCCTCATTCATGCTGTTCAAGATTCTGATCCCTAGAAACATTAATGGCCATGACAGCATTAAATTGGCACTAATGGGATTCCTTATCAACAGCTGATATCATGATCCTGTTCTCAGGTCTAGTAATATTCACTGCCCTTATTTTTTCCTCTGCATTCAGAGATTATTATTATTATTATTATTATTATTATTATTATTATTATTATTATTATTATTATTATTACAAAGACCAGGTTGCCTTTTGAATATCTGAGTCTGCTTGATTAACAGTAGCATACATTTAGAACTTGATTATGTTGATTCACCCCATGACTGACTTTATTGTGTTGGTGTGCAACCTGCAAAACATTATCATTGCAATGCCTATGTTGTACTGTAGCCGTTTTGTTTATCAGCCCAAAACTGTGCTTCATGGTCATGTCATTAGAACCTTTTAAAATACCCAGAGGGAAGATCCAAATGAATGACTGCTTCTTTAATTTGGCTGCCAGAGCCAAGAGATGTTGCCTTTTTTTTGTATGTAACTGTAAAATTAATGCCAACAGAGGGTGACAAGTGTTGCTCGTCTTGTAAATACATATATTCGACAAAATATATTTCATGGGGAATGTTTTATAATGCAGAGAGTAAGCATAAAGTTTAGAGTGGAGGAGACGCACGCTAGTTTCAACCAATCCACTGCACATAGGTGATAAAACTTTGGTAATTCTGACTTTTCACATGTTCTAGAATGGTAGTGATCATTTCAGTTGTACAGGCAGTGTTGTGGCAATAGGTTACAACTAATTCTGGCTTTTGAATAATTTTATATTATTCTTTAAAAATCAATAATACTTTAACCAACTGCCTAGTAGATAATTATGTATGCTTTAGTAATAATTATAATATTTAGTTTCCCATATTTTCTTAAGGAATGAAGGAGGTGGTAACACAGCAGAGTATAGTATCAATGATACATTTTTGAGTGAAGGTCTAAGGTGAACAGTTTTACTTTCATGATGACAACTTGAGAGACATTCACTTTAAAAACCTCATTGAATTATACAGTAAATATATGAGTTCTTGTAATTTAAGTGCAATCAACATATAAATACATATATCTTTTTTATTGAAATGTAGTATCATTATCTCTGTAAATAATGTAATATGGTGTTTTTTAGGCATTAAATAACACTTGCATTGTAATTACACAAACTCATATATTTGGTCAGCATTTTGATATACAACCAAAAAATAAGTGACCCAATTCTGTATTAACCCTTTCACTGCTATATGACCTATATCTTTCATTAATTACCAACCACTCTGAGACATCTTTCCTCATTCTACAGCCACTTCCAAATATTGCAAAATATATTCTCTTTTACCCCCTTTTTTTTTTTGTAGATGGTTATGACAATTCCACAGATTTTCATTGCTGTGAAATGTTGCATATTGCAGTGAGGGGGTTAACTTGCATCTCATCTGCCTGTGAGGTGACACAGGGCAAGGGGCAGACACCAGACAGTACCATGAGCAGTGCCACTCTCCTGTTAACCAAGATCCCCAGAAAAGAGGCTAACCCTTGTGGCTCAGCCTCCACCCTTCACCTCTCAGACTGGAGGGAAGCTTCTCAACCTGTAAAAAGAAAGTTGACTGATTCCTTACATGTCAAAAGGCCATTATTAAATCACCAGGTGCCTCTCTCTCTCTCTCTCTCTCTCTCTCTCTCTCTCTCTCTCTCTCTCTCTCTCTCTCTCTCTCTCTCTCTCTCTCTCTCTCTCTCTCTCTCTCTCTCTCTCTCTCTCTTTCTCTCTCTCTCTCTCTCTCTCTCTGTATCCCAGTTATAATATACAAAACCTTAAGCGGCAAGTTTCTGGGTCAAAGTAAGCGTGTCTTTTTCTGTGAGAAAAATTCTTACCATCAATCATCAAAAACATCAGGGCATTATGTGTCCCTCTCCTATAATGTGAGTGGATTTGCCCTCCACTTCCAATGCTGGTGACATGCCTCTCTCTATACAGCTAATGCCAGCTGACCTCCCTGTGTCAGCCTCTGACTACAGAGCCGAAGGTATCTAGAGTACTCTGAATGACCTTGTGAGAATAATGGCACTGTGGCTGAAGGGGTACATATACTTGCATTTCAGAGACAGGAGAGATGTGTTGCTCTTGATAACATTTTAATGCTTGATGGTGAAGTTTTTCCACACAAGAAAACATGCTTAGAATGACCCAGAAATTCACCTCCTAAAGTTATGCACACTATAACAGGGACATCCTTCATACATATTGTCTGTATATCAACCCATCTCAATTGTTGAGTTGTTTCAAGACTACTTTTGACATGTGCCTGCAAGAGAATAAGTGGGAAAATTATATACATACATATAATGTATATACACAAGTTTAGAGCATTGTGTATGTGTATGGTGATACTTCCTTGACATTCTCTCAGTGAAGAGATGACAACAAAGTGCAGGTCGTCAACTTCCCTGAGTTAATAAGGTGCAACCAATGAACACTGTATTCAGAAGGGCAGAAGGAAAGTAGGAATTGATACATCTGCTCTAAAACACTATGCTACATCATTATTTACCTGTTGTTGACACACTGTACTGTTTTGTAATATGTTGAAAACATTAAAAACAAAAACTGTAAAGGAGAGCATGTCTTGATACACATTCACTGTTGTATGTTATTTGATCAAAGGATACATGTAGAGTTAGTATACATGCTGAAGAAAATGTTGATACTCTACAATGCTGCTTGCTTCCATTGCCTGCACAAATCAAAGAATCTTATGAGTTTCAAGCCTTCATTCTCCATCAGATGTCAGGTGACTGATGAAAACATTGTAACTATTACCACAGTGTGTATCTGGTGGCTCCTGGGGGCCAGGGATACTCTTGTATGTACTGCCTATGGCAACCTCAGGGCCAATGGTCATCCTGGGCAAGTGTTATGTTCTAATACACTGACTGCCCACAATGACTGCTTCAAGGAAACCACAGGCTAATAATCAATACAAATATAAAATTACACGTAGTTGTGACCTCATAATAGTGAAACTTCTAGCTGCAGTTTTTGCATGTTACTGAATATGCAGGTTACATCTTGGGAGAGGAGCAGCTGTCTGTCTTATCATGTCAAACATGTATTACTGAACTGAAGTTCACAAAGTGCCCTACTGTCTCCAAAGTGCTGCCATGGTCCTGAAAGTTACATGAAACCTATCCAAATACAAAAGTCAAGCAACTCGGAGAGGACACATGAGGCCACACTGGCTGCAGACTGAGCCTGGTGGTGGAATTTATAATTAGCAATTACGGATATTTTCTTTGTTGGAACACATAATTGTACATAGTTGTATAGAGTGTCAATCAGTAAACCAGTGATACCATCTATGTAGTGTGTTTTACAGGTGTACATAACCAGTTACCTTGCTTCACTCTAGGATGCTGCAATGTTACAGACTGAGAGGGACCTCTGTGAGCTGCAGCACAGCAAGTCAAAATCATAAAATATTAGCCATGCGATTTACAAAGAAATAAAGAGCTTGTTAATTTTATACAAAATGTCTTCAACTTTAGCCAACACATGGAGTAGATTCTTGCCTGGTGCCATGAACTGTTTGTTAGCAATGATTCTCTGGCTGAGACATGTGTCAATCTATGTGTGCAGAAAATTGGTTATAGTGTGTGCTGATTATTTCTCGTTAAATAAAAATAGTGTTGTGAACCTGTCTCTCTCCACCTTGCATTGTGGCAGCACATCACACACCTCCATCTCCACCAATGAAACACATTTATTTATACAAGCCTAACATCTCATACAGAAAGCAGCAGCCAAAATAAGACACTACAACACACACACACACACACACACACACACACACACACACACACACACACACACACACACACACACACACACAAGCATCCCCTTAAATCTTAGCCATGTAAATGTTCCAGGATAGTCACATATAAAACAATTACTGATTACAACAGAATTCAATATAAAAATCTTAACAAAAAAAACAAATGTATGTTACCCTTAATTCTGATTTTTTGCATAAGAACCACCACAATGTGTTAAGCTCAGCAGATTTCCATCAAGTCAAGAGGCTGTACTGGAGTCACCGTGATGCACTGGATCAAGCTGCTACCCACCCATAAACCTTCCCACAAAATCTAGCATAGACTAAACTCCATCCAAAATTAAGAGCTGTTGCATTTATGTTCCCACTCACCAATTAAATTATATCTATTTATTTTACTTTATTTTTGTTGTCACTCCACAATAAGGTGTACAAAAAAGTCCCTTTAGTTTTTTTTCCACAATCAGATATTTCCATCTTGAACAAACCTGTCAGGGGCAGATGGCAATGCAAGACAGACAGATAGCAATGCAAGAAGTAGACAGACAGACAGAGACTCCTGCACAGGCTGCCACTCAAAGCAATACAGGAATGAAGACAATTGTTGACTCTTGTACTGAAAATACCACTGGCATTAATGTTAATACCATGAGAATGCTGTCCTTTCTCAGTCAGAGAAGAGAAGCTAAGGAGGAAAAGGGAAAGCAGCAGCTAACATGTTCCTGCAGACAAGAGAGAGAGAGAGAGAGAGAGAGAGAGAGAATGTACAAGATGTTATTGCCAGCAAATTAAGCTGAGAGACGAGAGAGTACCTTGTGAGATCCCAGAGTGAGAGGGAGCTGGATGAAGTCTGAGGACCAAACTTGACATGCAGGATATTCTAGGCAGCTCACCAAATGAACCTGTTATTTTCCTCTCTCTCTCTCTCTCTCTCTCTCTCTCTCTCTCTCTCTCTCTCTCTCTCTCTCTCTCTTAGAGAGAATCATTATTGTGTGAGAATGTGCTGACAATGGTAACAAAACCCCTTCCTGACCTGTTGTATCAAACACAGCAGTTTCAGTATATTCATAAAAAAAATATACCTACAATTTTAATACATTCATATTAAAATATATCAGTCTTCACTGTGTTATGAATTTTAAGTCTTAATTGAATGAGTGGCCCTTGCTGTGCACTACTCCATAGAGTGGCTTGGTTATCAAAATAACAATTGTCCTCACTGACAACATTTCCTCACAGGCTTAGCTTCCTACTTAGACATTATCAAGAAAAGTGTATAAAATATAATTCCATTATTCTTGGATTTACTTACTGAGGCTCCTTTATGTAAAAATCATGATAGACTTATTTTACTGCTAATGAAAATACATTATTGAGAAAATACTTAGAGAAAATTATTTGATACACTTCAGCAATACAAAATTTGTTTTTTTGTTTATAACAAAAAAATGTAGAGAAAATCTATCAATTTTTGTAACAAACTTATAATGATGCAATAGGTAGTAAGCAAAATTCACAGTAATTCCTTCTCACAGTAAGCTTTAAAAACTTATTCAATAATGATGAAATATATCTAACTTTGTTTTCCAAATTTTTCTTTAATACACCTGCTACAATAGTGAAAGTAACAAAACAGCAAATGTATTCCCCCAATACTTTCCAAATAAATGTTCAATTAATTAATTGAAAAACATAAGAAATCCTCTCCCAAAACAGTCTTTAATATCAACTAATGAATACAATAAGAAAATAACAATACATGTAAAAAATTTTCCCATTGGTTTCTTCCCTAGAGGAGTCTTGATAAATACATCAAGAATATAAATACCAGATTTTTTACACTGACTTGTACCTCAAAAAACTTCCTTAAAACTAACAATATATATATATATATATATATATATATATATATATATATATATATATATATATATATATATATATATATATATATATATATATATATATATATATAGACACACACACACACACACACACACACAGTCACTGCAAACAAAGTCAGACATATGTCTGCCCACCATGGAAAAAAATTAAAAAAAAAAAAATTAATAAAATAAAACATGATGCATTTCATACTTTTATCTAATATTTGGTTATGTCTCCCTTCGCCTTCATGACTACTTAAATTCTTCACGGCATGCTCTCAAGCAATCCAACAAAGTATTGTGATCCATTTTGTTGTACCATATGTCTTCAGTAATCTGCTGCGGGTGTGGGAGAGACAAGGGTTTTCTTTCCTTCACCTTATCTTTCATGATCTTCCATGCATTTTCAATAGGGTTAATGTCAGGCCATTCCAACATATTGATATTCTTCTTGCTGTGGAGTGTTTTAACTGGGGCTGAGTCATGCATGAATGTGGTGGCCTGTTGTGAAACAATTATGAGAGACTTCTTTATATCTTTTGGAATTCATTGCTATACCATTTGGCAAAAAAATATAGTTTACCTTGATCCATCTTCCCACTAAAACAGCCCCACACCATGACAGAAGGGCTATGCTTGATTGTTGGTACTGTAAATCACTGGTTGTAGCAGCTACACTTAAATGGTCGCCAAACCTTTACACAATAAGAGGAAAGTACCTTTCATCAGACCACGTGACTTCCATCCATTACACTCCACTCCTTATGTTCCATGGCAAATTTCAATCTCTTTTTCTTCATCTTGTCCATAAGTAGTTTGAGTGCAGCAGTGCAGCTAAGAATCTTGAGCTACTTTAGTAGATGATGATGTACTGTCCTCTCTGAGACATTCTTTACTCCTCATGGTAAATTTCCTTCAGTTATTGCTATCAAATGTGGGTTTTCTTCAAAGCAATCACCATGAGTATCTATGCTCACTGAAGTAACGGTGGTAGTGGTGGTCTGTAAGATAGTCTAACTAAATAGCACAAAAAAAGCTGTTAAAGCACTGAATGTTTTCTACCAAATGATCTTTGGCCAGGAAAATGAAGAAAATATTCAGTTAGTGATGACTAGAGAGAAAAGGACACAAAAGTTCATCAGGATCTTGTGTTCTCATTGTGTGTGAGACTTACTATTCATGGTCATTTTTAACTATATGGCAAAAATCAGTGGAATCCCTGCTGGTCAGAACGGGTTTGTATGCTTATTTATGAAGTCAGCAGCAAAACAGCGCTCCAAACTGCCTAGAGGTAACTTTACATGGGATCCTGATGTCTTTTTAAATACATTTAATGTTTGGGGAAACAATAATCAATTGTCGCTTTCAAATTTAGCCAAAAAAGTGGCAGGTTTGCTTCTCATTTTATCTGGCCAATGGTTTCAGATCAGAGATTGCTTGGACATCAGGAATATGTCACTTAATTAAAATGAGGTCACCTTTTAAAACTGGAGATCCACTTAAAATATCAAATGTCAGACATCATGTACAGAACATAGGTTTCAAAGCATTCCCACTGAATGTACTGTTGATGCTATTAGAACATATTTACAATTAACGCGCAAACTGAGAATAAGATCAGATCAGAACAAGCTGCTGTTAACAACCAGGAACCTTTTGGTCCAGCATCCAAGACCACAATTATTAGATGGGTCAAAGATATAATGAGAGAATCTGGGATCAGTGAGGATTTGTTTAATGCATATTCAGTAAGGTCTGCATCCACTTCTAAGGCTTTTAAAACATACATGGCCTGGGAAAGTATAAAAAAGGCAGTTGGATGGAGGCATGACTCTAATTTTACCAAACATTATAACAAGACCATTTTGCCTGTGGGCACATTTGAAGAAACCATTTTTAAGTTCATATGAAGGGAACAGATAATGGGCTGTTTCAAGTGTTAAGTTCCTTCTAATTTTACCAAACATTATAACAAGACCATTTTGCCTGTGGGCACATTTGAAGAAACCATTTTTAAGTTCATATGAAGGGAACAGATAATGGGCTGTTTCAAGTGTTAAGTTCCTTCTAACATGCCTATAGGTTTATGTATGTGTATGATCTTGTATTTGTATGTATATATATATATATATATATATATATATATATATATATATATATATATATATATATATATATATATATATATATATATATATATATATATACAGAGAGAGAGAGAGAGAGAGAGAGAGAGAGAGAGAGAGAGAGAGAGAGAGAGAGAGAGAGAGAGAGAGAGAGAGAGAGAGAGAGAGAGAGAGAGAGAGAGAGAGAGAGAGAGACAGCAGACAGACAGACAGACAGACAGACAGACAGACAGACAGACAGACAGACAGAGAGAGAGAGAGAGAGAGAGAGAGAGAGAGAGAGAGAGAGAGAGAGAGAGAGAGAGAGAGAGAGAGAGAGAGAGAGAGAGAGAGAGAGAGAGAGAGAGAGAGAGAGAGAGAGAGAGAGAGAGAGAGAGAGAGAGAGAGAGAGAGAGAGAGAGAGAGAGAGAGAGAGAGAGAGACAGACAGACAGACAGACAGACAGACAGACAGACAGACAGACAGACAGACAGACAGACAGACAGACAGACAGACAGACAGACAGACAGACAGACAGACAGACAGACAGAGAGAGAGAGAGAGAGAGAGAGAGAGAGAGAGAGAGAGAGAGAGAGAGAGAGAGAGAGAATGTATACTTGTCCTTTTTTCAAAAAGTTTGTTGTTGTTTGGTTGGAGATGAGGCTACGAATAGTCATACATGATGTCACCTAGCAGCGTGATGTCATGCTGTGGAAGAATTGTGAGATCATCGTAACTTACCTTGGTAAGTACGCGATGATCAGAGTTCTTCCTAAGCTGTGCTGCCCAGCTTTGCGTGGTCATGCATCCCTGCCCATCCCATTTAATTAATGTCCCTTGGTTGATGGGCCGCAGATTGTATATATATCACGTTGATATGTCTAAGGTTACATTTTTGTATGGGTATGACATGTTGCTCTGCTGGTTGGACTATTCTACATGTCTGAGAAGGATGTTCTTTGGCTGTTCTTGATTCATCTGTATGGTCTAATTCAATGCTATATTTTGAACGGTTGTTTTACTGATGATATCCGCCAAATCCATTGCTCATCCCCAACCTTGGATGAAATCTGAATACTGGTAACACCACATCAGTCATGCATGACTATGCAAAGCTGGGCAGCACAGCTTAGGAAGAACTCCGATCATCCCACACATACCAAGGTAAGTTACGATGACATCATAATCATCTTGTCTTAATTTACAGCAGTATGCCTGTGTCTGAAGGTAGTACTGCAGACCCCAAGGAAGACACTGAGGTTGGGCCACCACTGGAGGATGTCTCTCCATCCTCTGGGGAGCACATACAGCAGGAGACAATCATCCTGATTGATAAGAATGAGGCTATTCATCTAGCCAAAAAAAAAGAAAATTAGAATTGCAAATAATGGAGTTTAAGATCAAGGCTCTGCAATCAGAAATTGAAAAGAATGAGGTGCACTGTAGTGACTCTGAGAAGCTTGGCACATCGGACCACCTGGAAGGGGTGAGGGCCCACTGTGAGCTGGGGAGGGGGCACTGGTACAGAGGAGGTACAGAAATGCATCACCACAGTTTTGCTGAGGTTGATGGTCATCCTGCTCTCCTCCGTCCACATCTGCAGTCACTCCAGAATTGCTTGCAGTGGCGAGTAGTCTGGGTCCTTGATGTAAACTGGGATGCCCACGGTGCAGTCGTCCACATACTTCCAGCGATGGGGGGTGTCAGTGAGGGCGTCGTTAATGAGGAGGAGGAAGCATAGTGGACCCATCTTGGTCCCTTGGGGGACCCTACTTGTCTGCTGTTGGAAATTAGAGACAGAGCCCTGATAGCGAACGGCCTGATGCCTCCCTCCTTTTGAAGTCCACAAAAGCAACAGCTAAAGAGGTGTTACGCTTGTCCAGGTGGCTGCGGATGAATTCAAGGAAGCTGGTCAGGTAATGGGAGGTGGAGATGGCTTTAATATTTCCAAACTGTCTGATATCCACAGTATTACAAATTTTGGTGTAGGCCCAGTCATACACAAAATCTTCACAAGTAAGGCTAGGGATGGGGGTGATAGAGACTGACCTGAGGTCAGTAACGTAAGATGTCTTCCAGTCCGCGAGGCAAGAGTGTTCGGAGAGAGAGGCGTTTATTATGGAGCATAGCAGTGTTGCCAGCTCTACAGCAAACTCCTTGGAAATTTTTATAGGAAGGTCAGTGGGTGTGGTGGATCTTGGTTTAAATTTGAGTATTCTCTTAGAAATATCCACTGCCTGGACAATGGGGGAGGGGAGGGAGTGGGAAGATAGGCAGGAAATGGAGTGGTGTGGAGGGGAGGAAAGGTTTGACAGATAGCAGCAAAGTGATCATTCATCTCCTGAGCCGCGAGATTAGCAGGAAGGTGTGAGGTGCAAGGAAGAGATGAAGTGTGCTTTTGTAGGCCATACAAAGCTTTGATCTTAGCGTACCACTGTCTGTTGTTGGCCAGCTTGAGGTGGTGTATCTTGTCCGGGTAATAGCTTGCCTTGACAGCCTTAATCTCCCTGATCACTCTGTTTCTTAGCTTTCTGTATAGGACCGGGCAGGAGTGGAGCGCCCAGGTCCGCTGATGCATGAGTCTTTTAATGCAGGTCGTCATCCAGGAGGCATCAGACGGGTGCGCTGTGACGCTCTTGGCTGGGAAGTAGTGGTGGAAGGCTTCTGTGGTGGTGGCGACGTAATTTTGCAATTTTAAGTGGACGTCCTCCACATCCAGCACCTCGGTCCACGGGTGTTGTGTCATCCACTGCCCAAACTCCCTCATGGCTGAGTCAGGAATGGGGCAGTGGGTCCTGGTGACAGCTGACCGGGGGGTCGAGGTGGTGGGTGTGGGTGTCCATAGTATGGAGAGGTGTGTGTGTGTGTGTGTGTGTGTGTGTGTGTGTGTGTGTGTGTGTGTGTGTGTGTGTGTGTGTGTGTGTGTGTGTGTGTGTGTGTGTGTGTGTGTGTTTACCTAGTTGTGGTTTACAGGAGGGGAGTAATCTCATAGTATCCCGTCTCTCTATCTATCCAGTTTGGTCTTAAAAACATGGACAGTTATGGCACTGACAACATCTTCACTGAGTTCATTCCATTTGTTCACACTTCTATGAGGAAAAATATACTTCTTGATGTCTCTTCTATAGTTAACTTTCTTCAGCTTCTTACTGTGTCCCCTTGTACTCTGTGTGTCTAAATTTATAAAACATCTTTTGTCCACATTTTCCATACCATTTCTCATTCTATAGATGTTTATTAAATCTCCTCTCTCTCTCTCTCTCTCTCTCTCTCTCTCTCTCTCTCTCTCTCTCTCTCTCTCTCTCTCTCTCTCTCTCTCTCTCTCTCTCTCTCTCCTATTTTCAAGGATAGGAATTTCCAACATTCTTAATCTCTCTTCATAGGTTGACTTGCTCAACTCCAGAACCATCTTAGTGACTGCTCTTTGTACTCTTTCTAATTTTATAATGTTTCTCTTTGCATGAGGAGACCACACTACTGCCACATATTCCAATCTTGGTCTTATCATGGAAATCAACTTTTTATCATTTCTTTATCCAAATATGAGAATGTCATTCTTACTCTTTTTAGCAAATTCATCGTCTCTCCAGTAATTTTATCAATGTGTCTGTCCAGAGTCAGATTTTAAGTAACTGTTACTCCCAAATCCACTTCCTCTTTTGACTTCTTTAGCTTCACACCTTCCATCTCATAATGATACTCTATTCTTTTCTTACTCTAATCAAACTCCATTACTTTACATTTACTTAAACTGAATTCCACTTGCCAAGATTTACTCCATCTATTTGTCTTATTTAAATCATCTTGCAGTAACATGCAGTCATTTACATTTTCTATCCCTCTCATCAGCTTAGCATCATCTGCAAATAAGTTCATATAACTACCTATTTCTTCATTTATGTCATTTACATATATTACAAACATTATTGGTCCCATCACTTACCCCTGTGGGACACCACTAGTTACTTTCAGCCAAGATGAATTTTGGTCTTGTATTACAGTTTTTCATCTCTCTATCATTCAGATAATCTTCCATCCACTCCAGCAGTCTTCCTCCAATTTTTCCATATTTTTTTTTAAATCTTCCATAGCAATCTTTGGTGTGGTACTTTGTCAAATGCCTTCTTCAAGTTTAAGTAGACACCATCCACCCATCCATCTCACTACTGCACAATATCAACTACGCTTGAATAAAAGGACAATAAGTTCATGGAGCATGATCTTCCCCTCCTAAATACAAACTGACAATTTACCAAAACTTTCTCTTTCCAAGTGTTCCATCCATCTTTCCTTTATTGTTCTTTTAAATAATTTTCCTACAACATTAGTCAAGGACACTGGTCTATAATTTAGTGGATTTTCCTTATTTCCTCCTTTATACGAGTATATTGGTGTAATATTTGCTTTCTTCCAATCTTTTGACACTCTTCCTGGTGATAGTGATGTCACCACTAGACTGAATTTTATCAGCCAGTTGTTCTCTACATTCCTTCAATATCCAGTTTGATACTCTATCTGGACCAGTTGCTTTATTTACTTCAAATTCTTCCATCATCTTAACTCTCTCTCTCTCTCTCTCTCTCTCTCTCTCTCTCTCTCTCTCTCTCTCTCTCTCTCTCTCTCTCTCTCTCTCTCTCTCTCTTTCTCTCTCTCTCTCTCTCTCTCTCTTTAAGTATTTCTTCATAACTGACTGGGACTGTACTTAGTATATTCCTCACCAACTTATCCCTTCCAGCATCAAACTCCCCTTCTGCAGTAAATACCTATCTGAAACTATTGTTCATAACCTCTGCCATGTCCTGTGCATACTCATAGATTTTTCATTCAACTTCAATCTTGATAAACCTTCCTTCTCCTTCATCTTCCCATTAATATGTCTAAAGAATAGTTTGGGTTCATTTAAACACTTATCTATTATATCGCTTTCATAGTTTCGTCTCTCCATTCTTATTATCTCAATGTACTTGTTTCTAGCATCAATATATTCCTCCCATCTTCTCTCAGTTTTCCTCTTCTTCCATCTATTCCAAGCATTTAACTTACAATTTCTAGCCTCTTTGCGTTTTGTACTGAACTATTCTTTACCCTTTCTACATCTCACTCCTCTTTTAGGTACACATTTCTCCACAGCAGAATTATATATGCTTATAAATTCATCCCATTTTTCCAAAACATCTTCCACATCTTCAAAGACCTTCCAGCCCACGGCAACAAAGTACTTTCTTAATTTTTCAAAGTCAGCTTTACTATATTTAAATCTTCTTACCTTATAATTTTCATCAATGATTACATTTTCATTTTTCAAATTAAATTCCATCAACACATGATCACTTTTACCTAGAGTGCTATCATAGTGTATAGTTTCAATAATTTCCATGCCATTGGTAAACACTAAAAAGTCTTGATGGTTTATCTCTTCCACTAAATCTGGCATCACTATCAACCCATTGAGACATCAAGTTTTCCACTCCCCAGTTCAATAGTCTATTACTCCATGAGCTCTCACTTCCAGTTGCCAATGTCTCCCAATTTATCTCCTTACAATAAAAATCACCAACAATAACTGTATCACTACTTTCCATCCAGTGTGGTTCTGCTTAACAACTCGTTTAATTCCATTTTAGTTGACATTAATCCATTTACATTAGTATAACATACCTTACTTACTGTTTGATGTACCATTTCTTTATTCTCATATCTCTTACTCTCCAGAAAAACTTCTCCTAAATTCTTTGTTCATTTTTTTTGTTTAGCCTCATTTACCAGATCCTTCCACTTCAACCTTTCAGCCTCATCCATCCATATCCCTGTTTATCCATACATTCTTATATTCTTCATCTCCAGACAACCTCCAAGACCCCATTAATCACTTGTGCTTGTACCTGTGTTGCAAACCTTATTCTTATGGGTCTAATTTTTTCTTCTTCATATTTCTCAGTTCTATGGAACTCTTCCACTTGCTTTACTACCTGGCTGTTTTCACCTGTCACTTTCTTCAGTAACTTATTCAACATTTTTGTTTCCTTTTTTTCTCTTTGAATTCTGCTTACTATTTTCTCTTCTTTTAAACCAAATACAATTACTTGTTTAAATTTTTCTACAGTGTCTCTCACTAACTTTTTCTCTTCTTTAATAACATTTACCACTTTTTGTCTCAGATTTTGTTTCTCATTTTGTTGTTCTATTATTTTCTTTAGTGATTTTTCTTCAAATTTACATTCATTTAGCCACTTATTTTGCCTCATTTCCACATCCTTTATAGGCAAGGCCATAAATAGAGGTGGTTATCACACAGCATGGCAACATTTGATCAAGGTCATTTCACCCCTCCTGTCTGGCTGGTGGGAACATATTTTTAAAAAATCACCTATTTGGCAACTTACTCTGTGAGCCATCAGCAGGGCATTGCAGATTAACAGTCAGTGATCTATGTGTCGTGGGTAGTGACATTGTCTTGGAGACAATGCAAGCACGATTTGTAAGAATCTGGGCAATATTTTGCATATCTCGTGTTCACTTACTTGACAATGGCACATAAACCACAAATCACTCAAGACAAAATCAGTCATATTTACACCTTACATAAGGCTGGAATTGGCACAAATGCTATTCAACAACAGACTGGTGTGTCTCAACATACTGTTGAATAATGGCTGCAGTGATGCCAGGCCACCAAAGATAATGCAGTACCAGCCCACTTATCAAAACCTGGTTGTCCTAAAAAAGTAAATAAAAGGACTCTTAACTGTGTTGAAGTGTGACGAGTGTTAGACCTGAAAGTACAGCACGTGAGCTAAAAGAAAATAGTCCAGGTCTACTGGGTAATGTGTCTCGCAGGACAGTATCACGTTACTGTAGAAAAGAGCTTGATCTCCCTTCCCACACTGCTGCGAGGAAACCTTTGCTCACTCCACGGCACATTGTAAACAGGCTCAGTTTTGCCAAGAAATTACATTCAGTGGCCCATAGAGAAAATACTTTCTGTACTGTGGAGTGGTGACAGTGCTTTCACAGCATCTGGGACACAGTTTGCAAGAGTGCGTAGGCCAAAAGGATCTGCCCATTATGACTTAAAATACACAGTGAAAACGGTAAAACATCCAGATTCAGTTATGGTTTTGGGAACATTTACATACTATGGTGTTGGCAATTTGATCTTTCTGAAAAGGGGGAGTCAGTGAACAGTGAACAGTACTTAGAACTGTTATGTGACAATTTAGAGGAGTGTTATGAAGTGCAAAGCAGAATGTTTCATGCAGGATGGGGCTCCCTGACACATGAGAAAACAAGTAAAGGAGTGGATGGATAATTGTGACTTGGATTACATCAAAGATTGGCCTGCCAACAGTCCTGATCTTAAACCTATCAAGAACTTGTGGTCTTTTCTGAAAAATGAGATCAAGAAAGAGAACACTAGTTCACTGCAAAAACTGAAAACTACACTGCAACGAGTGTGGAAAAGTCTTCCACAAGATAAATTGCAAGGCCTAGTTGACTCAGTTCCTCGTCGTCTACAAGAAGTCATAAAGAAGAAAAGAAATACAACACGATATTAACAATGGTGAATGAAATAGATTTTATTGTTATTTTATTACTGATGGGATGGTTACCACGAACCACCGGCATTATTATTGTTTACAATCCGCCACTATTTATGGCCTCGCCTGTACACTTGCCTTCATTTCTTTCTTTATTTCCTTTCTGAACAGTTTCTACTCTTTCCTTTATTTGTTTCTTTAAACAGTCATTTTCCACCTTTAACTTCTCATTTTTATCTTTCATCTTCATCAACTTTGCCGTAATAATCACCAACTCCTCACCTGTCTCCTTCTGGTGTGCCTCCAATGTCTTTATTCTCTCCACTCCATTTCTTCCATATATAATTTTTTTTCTACACTGCAATCTATGATTTAGTTCTCTTTCCTCACCAGTAAAACCTTCAAAGGATCCCCATTCTTTTGGGATGCCACCCTCCCCCATTTTGTCTGAAGTGTAAACAAACCAACCAAATTCTCCTAGAGATGGGATAACTATATTCAAATACTGTTTCTCCCCTCCCTATTTACCACCTAGTTATTCCTGTGTCTTCATAACATATCTTGTTCTACCATGAGCAATTTCTGCTATTCCTTCCTTCTATATGCAGAGCACTAGAGAACATGTCCTGTCAACTCCGCCACAGCCATGTGTGTGTGTGTGTGTGTGTGTGTGTGTGTGTGTGTGTGTGTGTGTTTACCTACCTAGTTGTATTTACCTAGTTGTGCTTTATGGGAAAAGAGATATGCTCGTGCTGTCCCATCTCCATATCTTTTAATATCCAACTTAGCCTTGAATACATGTATACTTTCTGCATTTACTATCTCCTCATCCAGACTGTTCCATACATCAATACCTTACACTTCTTTAAATTAAATTCCATTTCCCATCTATAACTCTACTCTGATATCTTGTTCAGATCTTCTTGTAACGTTCCACAGTCCTCTTCACTCTCAACTTTCTTTAGCAACTTTGCATCATCTATAACTATATGGGAAACTATACTTTTTTGACATCTCTTCTACAAGCACTCCTCTTCAGCCTCTTCCCATGTACTCTAGCGTCCCGTGTATCCCTCATATTCTTTATATATCGCAATCAAGTCTCCCCTTTCTCTCCTCTTTTCCAACATTGATAGATATAGCCTTTCCAGTCTCTCTTCATATGACAAGTCCCTGATACTTGGTACCATCTTTGTAGCTGCTCTCTGAACTCTCTACAACTTCCTTATATCCTTTTTCTTGTATGGCGACCACACTACTGCTGCATATTCTAGTCTAGGTCTTATCAGTGACACGATCATCTTCCTGACCATCTCTTCATCCATATATGCAAAGGCCTTATTCTTCTCAATAAGTTATAGGTTTCCCTTGTAATTTTGCTAATGTGTCTCTCCGGGTTCAGGTTCCCAGTCACTGTAACACCGAGATCCTTTTCCTCTTCTGCTCCACTCAACCTTACACCATTCAACACATAATTTCCTTTTACTCTTCCTGTACTTTTTCCAAATTCTATTACCTTACACTTCTTTAAATTAAATTCCATTTCCCATCTATAACTCTACTCTGATATCTTGTTCAGATCTTCTTGTAACGTTCCACAGTCCTCTTCACTCTCAACTTTCTTTAGCAACTTTGCATCATCTATAACTCTACTCTGATATCTTGTTCAGATCTTCTTGTAACGTTCCACAGTCCTCTTCACTCTCAACTTTCTTTAGCAACTTTGCATCATCCGCAAAAAGGCTCACGTAGCTGTTCACACTCTCCGTCATATCATTTATATAAACTACAAACATGATTGGTGCAAGTACTGAGCCTTGGGGTACTCCACTTATGACTTCCCTCCATGATGATTTTTTATCTTTTACCACCGTTGTCATTTCTCTGTTTGTCAAGAAATTTTCCATCCATCTCAGCAGGCCCCCCCTTACCCCACCATTATGCTTCAACTTCTACAACAATTTCCTGTGTGGCACTTTATCAGAGGCCTTCTTCAGGTCTAAATAAACACAATCAGCCCATCCATCTCTTTCTTGCATTATATCCACCACTCTAGGATAAAACTCAGTAAGTTTGTAACACACGATCTCCCTCTCCTAAATCCAAATTGTTGCTTTATTATCACTTCATTTCCTTCTAGGTATTGCATCCATTTATCCTTCACCAATCTGTCACACATTTTGCACACCACACTTGTTACAGACACAGGTCTATAGTTTAGGGGGTCCTCTTTACTACCACCTTTGTAGATTGGCACTGTGTTGGCTCTTTTCCATTCAATTGGGACTCTGCTTTCAATTAGGGAGCTTTCAATAATATTATGTATTACCCATGTCAACTGCTGATTGCACTCTTTTAGTATCCATCCTGACACTCCATCAGGTCCAGGGCCCTTCCTAATGTCTAGTCCCTCCATCTGTTTCTGGACATCCTCTTCAGTCACCTGGATTTCTCCCAGACCCATTTCTTCACTCATCTCACTCTGCCACACAAATGTTTTCTCTTTTGTGAATACTGATTGAAAACAGTTCATTATCAGTAGATAGATCTTTGATCTATCTACTGATCCCTTCATTATAAATTAACATGAATACGTCCCACTTTTCCTGCGTACTGCTTGCCGTGAACAGTTGTTTCCACTTAGCCTCTGCAAAATATTCCCTCAACCTGATAAAATCTGCTTTCCTGTAATTTTATCTTCCCTTTTTGTAAGTTTCATTCCTATTTTCTATTGGACCACTGCCTATACTGAATTCAATGAACAGATGTGTGTGTGTGTGTGTGTGTGTGTGTGTGTGTGTGTGTGTGTGTGTGTGTGTGTGTGTGTGTGTGTGTGTGTGTGTGTGTGTGATTGTTTACTATGTGAAAACAGTAATAAATTAATAGTTCATAGACAAACACCTTTATCTCTCTCTCTCTCTCTCTCTCTCTCTCTCTCTCTCTCTCTCTCTCTCTCTCAGGTGGTACAGTAATTTCTTGGACAAGAAACATTCAGATAATTCACTGATATGAAGATGAAAAAGATGAAAAATAGACATACAGATAATAATGATTCTATAGTTAAATGAGAATTATGAAAAGAATGATAAATAAATCACACAAAAATAAAACAATGGCAACTTTATAGAAAACAATGACTCGCGTGATAATTTTTTCCATTGTGTCAGACTGTCAGTTATGTGCTTACAGTTGGTGAGGTAATATATGCTATCATTCACCCCATAGACCCCCCACTCTACACCTTCTTCACCCCACAAACCTTCCTCACTACCTTCCTCTCCACATCATCAACCTTCCTCACCTTCCCACCTCTACTTCCCCTGCTTATCTTCATCTATGCCTGCTAATTTTGTTTTTCAGCCTTCCTCTCTCCCACCATCACTCATCATTCCTTCCCCTCACCACCACCACCTTCCCCTTCACATTTACTCCCTCTTCCATCTCCCATGTCCCCTCATCTGTCACCATCACCCTCAATACCACCACCTTCCCCTTCACATTCACCCCTCCTCCACCTCCTGCATCCCCTCATCCATCACCCTCACTGCCATCAGCTGCCAAAAACACATTTGACTCAAGTCATTCAACACTCATACTTTATCAACCAGAAGAGGAAAACTAAGTTTCCATCACTACCACCCTCTGATGAAGACTAGTGAGTAAAATATAAATTGCAATTTATTTTAGACTGAATATTGGTGTGTAAGGCATAATGGAGTAATTTTGGATATTCTGATACATAGTATGTTATGATTATGTTTAGTTTTGTGAATGTCATTGGTGGAGTTTTAGTTTGCTTTGCGTGCAGAAATCCCGGATATGATGTGTGATGCACGTTTTGACTTGCCAAACCGAAGAAGTTAAGCTTAACATATACAGCCTCATACACTGATGTGCTTGATCTATTAGTTTTGGTAGTGCTTGTGCTGTCTTTTTTATACATTATTACTCCACCTACTCTTTTATTTTCCTTACAGTTTAGAAGCATATCCAGGAATGCTAACTTCGGAGATTAGGTGTTTATTTAGCCATGTCTCAGTGATGCTAATGGTATCAGGATTTTCAGATTTTGTATATGCTATGAGTTCATCTTTTTTTCATTATGCTATGAGCATTCATATAGAATAAAGTGAGATTTTTTATGGTTTTCACCTGCTCTTCAGCTGGTCTGATACTTGACTTGCTTAGTGAAAATCTTCATTCTATGTTTCATGTGCATTTGCCACTGGCACTGATGATGATTCTTCTGCCTTGTCCTGCCTGTCTACACTGATGGCATTGTGAACTTCATTCGATTCGGGAGCTGTGTGGTCATTGTTAATTACATTGGCAACAACAGCTTCACTAGCTATGCTATGTCCTCATCATTTGTGCTCCCATTTCCTACCTTTGGAAGGTGAAGTATGTCAGCTATGCATGCACCTATTACTCTACCTAACCTTGCCTTCCCCACACAGTTAAGATGTATGCCATCACGAGCATACAAGGTTCTATCCGAAAAGAAGTAGTGCCACAGATCAAAGAAATACATGCCTTCCTGCCTACATATTGCCTCAATGTGATGATTTACAACTGATGTTTTCCTGTAAGTGGAAGGTCCAACGTCATATCGGGAGATGATGTAACTGTCATCCTACATTTGCCTCTCAGCAAATTCCTTCATCATGTCCCAATACTTACTCATATCTACAATGTCGGTTGTATTTTCATGGTGGAGGTTATTCGTGCTGACAACTGTCATGAACATGTTCTCCATAGAGTTTTCTACTAAGTGGTCAACCCTATCCATGATAGCCTATCTTGTGGCAAGGTTAAAACCTGTTTCCTCCTAGGCTTGTGTTACTGTATGTAAAGCGTATGTACCTCATGTGATTATTCCTCGGCATATAAGTGAAATGTTCAATAGTTTTCTATTTGCATGAAAACATGTAATATGTGTGAGTATCAGTATTTAATGCTATATTAAGCACCGAAGCCGATGCTCACTTGTTAGTAGTGTGGGGTTAACCTGCTAGTCGCCTGCGGGCATCACTCACGGCCAAGTCGCGCTCAGACAAAGACAGGCAGGATGGTGACCGAGGTAAATACTTTAATTTTGTAGTTAAAACTGATTGTCATAGTGCTAAGTCAATTGCATGTATTGTTAATGAATATTGTAATATGTTGAAAGTGTTTAATATCAGTGTATAATGTTATTTTGTAAGAAATTGAGACCGAGAACTTGTTCGCAGTTCTTACGGTCATGCCTACCTCATCAATAAACGTGTCAGGGAGAACTGCCTTTCCTCGACCCTACGATGATGGGTGTGATCAGTAAAACAGATCACTTGAGAGCCAATTGATGCCCAGCCGGTGCGGCTACAGTAAGAACTCGGCCTACAAGCAAGAAATTGGCTCCATGTGAAACCGTAGCAAGAGTGAGTCACAGGACGCTGACGTAAGCCTATAGGTTGACCTCTGAGGCCCCGGGGTCAGCTCTACCCTTGACGACAACCACTCCCTTCTACCCACTGTGCCTCGCCACCATTTTGTAGAACCCATGGTCACAGGCAAGAAAGCATAATAGTATGTATGTGCACTGAATTGAGTAGCCTAAGTGAAAATTACCCACAATTAGCTAGTATTAAGAGTGGTAATTTTAATTGCTCTTTCAGTGTCTCAGTATTGACACAATTAAGTTGTTAGATATGTCTGATACTGAGGAAATTAATGCAGTAGATGGCCTTAGGGAAGGTGAGGATGAGCAAGTGGACAGGGATCAAACTTGTATTGAAGAAGTTAGTGTCAGGGAGCGAGTGCCGACCGACAAAGGAAGAGAATATCAAGTCAGTGTAACCAAAGGAAGAGCAGAGTCCTGTAAGCGTAAATGGAGCAGTGTTACCAGCAAAATTAAGAAAGGATTAAAAATTGTAATTAGCCCCTTTGAATTAGAGCCCATGTCAAGTGAAGTAATAGAGGCATTTCATCAGTATTATGTGGAATACACAAAACTGATGGAACTAGAGCCAGAAAAGTCAGAGGAGCTAAATGAAGAGCTGGAACACAATCAACAAGTTCACCATGAAATATCAGAAAGTATGGAATGTAAAAGAAAGGAGTTAAAGAATGACAGAGGATCAATTTGTTCTAGTAAACAGTCTAGGCATTCTAGTCTCATCTACTTCATCACGTTCATCAGCAGCACAAAGAAAGCAAGAAGCAGCAGCAAAGGTAGCCAGACTTAGAAAGGAAATGGAATACCATGATAGTTTAGCAGAGGCAGAAGTTATGTTAGCTAAGACAAAAGCAGAGGCAGAAGCAATTTTCTCAAAGAAAAAGAGAGAGAGAGATTTAGCAGTTGCTAGTGCAGAACTTAATGCTCTTAGCTTAGTTGAAGAAGAAGTAAAAATGCTTCCAGGTAATGATGAAAGTGTAGAGAAGCAAAGTTATCTTCAATAATACATAGAGTCACAAAATGAAATGAAAGCACAAGCAATTGCAAATCAACAAAGTGACAATGCCATGCCTCAAATATGTTACATTCCATGATCCACAGGAACCTCCTTCTTGCAATAGAGATAATGAATTGATGACAAATGAAGTAGATGGACAAATACTTAGTGAACCTCAGGTAGAATCTCACCCCATTCAAGTCCATTGGAGGATACAGTGGTAGTCTACAGAACAATGACACAAGAAGTAGAAATCAATGAAGAAAAGAGGGTTAATTTCTTAGTGGTTCCTACTAAAACCAAAGAGATGATTAATCCTTCTCAAGTGAGAGATATGTTTGAACTTGACTTCAGTGATAGAAAGTCAGCTGACACTCCATTATCATATGAAGATAAAAGGTTTATGAGTAAGATGAAAGAAGGAGTACATCAGCTGAAGGATGGCCATTATGAGTTGTCCCTTCCTCTTAAAGATGATAACGTCAAGCTTCCAAACAACAAACTATTAGCAGAGCAGAGACTCAAGAAGTTAAGAGCTAAACTTGAGAAGGATAATCAACACAAAGGTGATTACAAAGTGTTCTCAGATGATATGATTACAAAAGGTTATGCAGAGGTTGTACCGACAAAGGATTTAGTTAGGAATGATGCTAAGGTCTGGTACATTCCACATCATGGAGTCTATCATCCGAGAAAGCCAAAGAAGTTGAGAGTTGTCCTTGACTGTAGTGCAAACTACAGGAACCAGTCATTAAACAGTCACCTGTTACAAGGCCCAGACCTTACCAACAAACTTATTGGAGTGTTGTGTAGGTTTAGGCAAGAAAGGATTGCACTTGTGTGTGATATAGAAGCAATGTACCATCAAGTGAAGGTCAACCCAGAACACAGAGACATGTTAAGATTCCTTTGGTGGGAAAAGGGTGACCTTAATAATGAGATAGCTGAATACAGGATGACAGCTCACCTGTTTGGAGCTACATCATCTCCAAGTGTAGCTAACTTTGCACTTAAGAAAGCTGCAGATGACTACGGGTGTGGATCTGATGCAGCCAAGTTTGTAAGAAACAACTTTTATGTTGATGATGGTTTGAAGTCAGTAGCTACAATGGATGAAGCTGTCACTCTTATTCAGCAAAGCAAAGAATTATGTTACAAGGGAGGTTTTAACCTTCATAAGTTCTTGTCAAACAACAAAGCTGTATTAGCTGCAATTTCTCCTCATGAGAGAGCAGATGGAATTAAAAGTTTGGATTTTAGTAAGAATGAAGACACACTGCCTACAGAAATAACTTTGGGAGTTGAGTGGTGCATAGAATCTGACACATTTCAATTTAGAATAAAGCTGAAAGACAAGCCACTCACCAGGAGAGGCATTCTGTCAACAGTGAGCTCTATATATGATCCATTAGGTCTAGTGTCACCTCTCATACTGACTGGAAAGCAAATTTTACAAGAATTATGTAAGAATGCAGTTGAATGGGATGATGAGGTGCCAGATTATGTCAAACCTAAATGGATAAAATGGAAGGATGAGCAGCACAAACTAGATCAGTTAAAGGTACCTAGATGCTACAAACCTGATGACTTTGGGGAAGTAGAAAAGGTTGAACTCCATCACTTTTCAGATGCCTGTCAAGAGGGATATGGCCAGTGCTCATATATTAGATTAATTAGCAAGACTGGCCAAATTCATTATGCATTAGTAATGGCAAAGTCACGTGTCACACCTCTAAAAACCATGACATTTCCCAGACTAGAACTAGCAGCAGCAGTGGTGTCAGTTAGAATCCATAAACTCTTGAAGGGAGAACTTGAGTATAATAATGTGGAAGAAGTATTTTGGACAGACAGCAAAGTAGTCCTTGGTTACATTGCAAATGAAGCAAAGAGATTCCATGTATATGTTGCAAATAGAGTAGAAACAATAAGAGATCACACTTCACCAGATCAGTGGAAATTTGTAGAGACGCAGTATAACCCAGCAGATCATACATCTAGAGGCATGACAGCAGATGAATTGTGCAATAGCAAGATCTGGTGGAATGGCCCAGAATTCCTTTGGCAACATAGCAAAATGGATAGCCATTCCCAGTACAAGGTCATAAATGAGAATGATCCAGAAGTGAAGAAAGTTGTATGCCATGCTGTAGGTACACAACAGCCCACAGATATACTAGAAAGACTTGAGTATTTTTCTGATTGGTTTAAAGCAAAGAGGGCAGTTGCTGTATGCCTCAAGCTTCTGAACAGCTTCAGAGGAAAAGGTGATGGCACTACTAAAGTAAAGGGAAACACATATAAGCCAGTAAATGTAGCAGAAGTGTCAGAAGCTGAAAATGTAATTATAAAACAACTGCAAGCAAAGGCATTCCAGAAGGAAATAAATGTACTGGAATCATCTGCTAACCATAATTCTTTAATTAAAGGAGACAATGGCAAGGGAACAAAAGTGATAGACAAGACCAGTTCCCTCTATAAGTTAGATCCCTTCATTGACAAAAATGGTATCATGAGAGTAGGAGGAAGATTGAGGCTTTCTAATCTGACAGATGAATCCAAACATCCAGTCATCCTCCCCAAAACATCTCACATAACCCAGCTGATAATATGCCACCATCACAAAAGGACAAATCATCAAGGCAGGGGCATAACTTTAAATGAAATCAGGTCATGTGGATACTGGATAGTTGGAGGATCATCCCTAGTATCAAGGCACATTTCAAAGTGCATTATCTGTCGTAAAGTTAGAAGTACAACACAGGGACAGAAGATGGCAGACCTGCCTATTGACAGACTAGAACCATCACCTCCTTTTACATACTCAGCAGTAGATTTCTTTGGCCCTTTCTATATCAAAGAGGTGCGTAAAGAGCTTAAAAGATATGGAGTGCTCTTTACTTGCATGGCATGTAGAGCTGTGCACATAGAGACAGCCAACAGCATGGATACAAGTTCCTTCCTAAGTGCATACCGTCGCTTTGTAGGACGAAGAGGGCCCGTAAGACAGTTGAGATGTGACCAAGGAACTAACTTTGTAGGAGCCAAATCAGAGTATGAGAAATGCTTAAAAGAATTAAATAACAATAAAGTCAGACAAGAACTCATGAAAGATCAGTGTGACTTGATTGTTTTTAACATGAATGTACCCAATTCCAGTCACATGGGAGGTGTTTGGGAGAGGCAGATACGCACAGTGAGAAATGTACTCTCTGTGTTGCTTGATCAGCATGGTACCCAGTTAGATGACCAAGATCTGAGAACCTTCCTAGTTGAAGCAGAAAATATAGTTAATGGTCGTCCCCTAACTGTGGACCATCTTAACTACCCAGAAAGTCTTACACCGTTGACACCCAGTAATTTGTTAACTATGAAAACAAAGGTAGTACTGCCTCCTCCAAGCATTTTCATTAAGAAGGACCTGTACTGCATAAAGAGATGGTGCAGAGCACAATACCTGGCCAACCAGTTCTGGTCCAGGTGGAAAAAGGAGTATGTGCAATTCCTACAACTTAGAAATAAGTGGACAACACCAAAGAGGAATCTCAGTGTAAATGACATAGTTATCATCAAAGATCAGAATTTAGCAAGGAACCAGTGGAAACTGGGAAGAGTAACAGAAGTATCTCCTGATCATGATGGCCTAGTAAGAAAGGTTAAGGTCCTGGTTTCAGACTGTAATCTCGACAACCAGGGAAGACACATAAAGGCAAACAGGACCATCATAGAGAGGCCAATACATAGTCTAGTATTGCTGTTAGAAGGTAATGCATAATAATAGACCGGAGCATCCCCGCCAAGGAGCCAGTGTAACAAAACATATTATGTGCTAATCCTAGTTTTAAGGTACATACTAATTTTAATTTAAGGTAAATTGTTACACAATTTAGGGGAGCCATGTTACTGTATGTAAAGCGTATGTACCTCATGTGATTATTCCTCGGCATATAAGTGAAATGTTCAATAGTTTTCTATTTGCATGAAAACGTGTAATATGTGTGAGTATCAGTATTTAATGCTATATTAAGCACCGAAGCCGATGCTCACTTGTTAGTAGTGTGGGGTTAACCTGCTAGTCGCCTGCGGGCATCACTCACGGCCAAGTCGCGCTCAGACAAAGACGGGCAGGATGGTGACCGAGGTAAATACTTTAATTTTGTAGTTAAAACTGATTGTCATAGTGCTAAGTCAATTGCATGTATTGTTAATGAATATTGTAATATGTTGAAAGTGTTTAATATCAGTGTATAATGTTATTTTGTAAGAAATTGAGACCGAGAACTTGTTCGCAGTTCTTACGGTCATGCCTACCTCATCAATAAACGTGTCAGGGAGAACTGCCTTTCCTTGACCCTACGATGATGGGTGTGATCAGTAAAACAGATCACCTGAGAGCCAATTGATGCCCAGCCGATGCGGCTACAGCTTGTCTCTACAGAACTTGTAACCTTGGCTGCGAATGAGACTATCTCCTGTGAAGCAGCAAACCGATTTCTCAAAGTAACAGTGGCACTGTCTGTACAATGAGCATTGGCCTTTTTACTATTTTGAACAATTTGAAAGCCGTCATCTGTACTTGTTGCAACTTTTATCCTATTCTCTTCCTGATTTACACTTGTCCCCTTGACAGCTTTATCAGCCTGACCTGCAGTTCATCTTTCAAACGAGCTACTTCATTTTTATTAATTCCCTGACTTTGGCCAATGCATTTGCCAGAGAGTTACAAAATGGACAACACAGTTGACTATCTTGCTGCAAGAACAACTCCAGGACAAAAGCCTCCCCACACCCCAAACATGCGTAATGGGTAGCTTTAGGTATTGTGAATACAGAACAAGTACTGAAATGGGGAATAATTTTAAACACATGAGTAATTAAGTGCTTAACGCAGTCATGTGTGCTGTTGAGATTAAGACAGTTTAAGTCAGGTCATGGTATATGAGGCAGTGGAAATTGCTGTCCATGATCTGAGGATAGACAAAGTGGGTTAAACACACAGAAAAATGTACACAATAGAATGCGACAAAAATGTGTACACGCAAATAAAACAGCAAAATCCTATACAACACAGAGTTAACTTTACAAGAATTATTAGTGACAAGGGAGTATAGAGAAAAATATTTGGTCTGTGCCTGCCCACTATAATGAATGTAAGACTGGTGTT
The DNA here is from genome assembly GCF_035594125.1 of Scylla paramamosain. Classification (NCBI taxonomy): domain Eukaryota; kingdom Metazoa; phylum Arthropoda; class Malacostraca; order Decapoda; family Portunidae; genus Scylla; species Scylla paramamosain. The sequence continues at coordinate 21,474,322 of NC_087166.1, read as the reverse complement.
TGTGTGGGAGGTTGTGGATTCTGTAGGTGACAATATCTAGACAGTGAAAGTAAGTTTCTAGAGGCTGGAAAAAAACACAAAGAGAAATTAATAGTAACACTTAGCTGATACTGAGTTCAGCTCAGGTCAGTGGTCAGCAGTGGGAGCAGCAGAGTCTGGAACACCAGCAGGTCACGAAACACGTCTACTCAGGAGGAGGTCAGGTGGGTGACTGAAAGTGATAGGTATTGGATATATTATTATTTGTACGATATGTTTTCCCGGCGGCAAGCCAAGCACTGCTTGTCGCCAAGAGTGTATCCTCAGTTCCGGGCCGAGCCCAATAAAGGAGAGACGTGTGTCCCTGTGTCTCGTTCCCCTGCCTAGCTATCTTACATGGCGCAGTGAAACCCTTACCTACACCGGTCAAGATGCCTCTACCTCGCCGATCCCCTCGCTCGACGCCTAGGGCCTCGACGACAGTGGTTCCTCGCAGCCTCCAGCCGCTGCTCCAGCAGGCAAGGCAGACCATCAGTGACCAGCAATAAGCCATCACCACCTTGCAGGCCAACATGGCGGCGCTCATCACACGAGGCAACGTGGCGCCCGCCCCTCGGGTGCCTCTCTCGGCTGCCCCCGAGAAATGCGACCTGGATATGACACCAGCTGCATTCAGGTCGTGGAAACGGTCCATGGAGTGCTGGCTTCTCCTCTGCAAGTGGCCACGCCAGGAAGCGGTCCATCACGTCAGACTCCTCTGTGGCCCCCCGCTGCAACGTGCCTTGGACGCCAGATTCACCTTCAACCAGTGGAGCGCCCTCACACAGCAGGAGGCGCTGGACGCCATTGGTAACCTAGTGCTTCGCTCCTCCAGCCCGGCAGTGCAGTGGGCAGAGTTTTTCGGTGTCAGCCAAGGGCAGGACGAGTGTGTTAGTGACTTCGTACGGGGCGCCCAGAAAGTCAACGACTGCGCTTTCGAGTGTCCCCAGTGCAGCCTCAACCTCTCTGAGTACTTGCTATTGAAAAAGCTTGTGGTAGGCATCCACGACACGGGCCTCAAACAGCAGGTGTATCAGGCGTGTGACTTGTTAGGCAGTGTGGACGCCCTAAGGGCCATGTGTTGTGCATATGAGGCAGCCCGCCAACACACCTCAGGCGTGGGCGGTTGGCGGGAAAGCAGTCGCGCGGCTGGCACCGTGCAGGCCGAGGAGGACAGGAACCAGACGCTCGACGCCACCGCTGCCACCACCTCTGGCAAGACACAGCCCTCACGTACTTGCTGGAACTGTGGTACTTCGCACGCCCCTGACAGAGCTTCCTGCCCGGCCAGGGAAGCAGTCTGCGTCGCCTGTCGTAAGAAAGGTCACTTCAAGAGGTGCTGCAGGAGCTCCAAGCGCCCACACGGCACTGCATCTGCCTACGCCGTCTCGGGATCAGTGACAACGGCAGGCGCGAACGTGTCCCGCCAACCCACCATAGAGGTAACAGTGGCGCTTGGCAAGGGCGCCAAGCACCGCACAGCAGCTGTGGCGGACACCGGCGCCCAGGTGTGCGTCGCGGGGGTGGCCCTCCTGTCCAGTCTCAACATACAACCCACGCAGCTACAGGGATGTGCAGGCTTGCGGGATGTAGCGGACTTGCCCTTACAGTGCCTCGGATCGTGCCGGTGTGACATTTACCTTGGCGGCCATGCTACACAGCAAGAAGTATACTTCGTACCCTCCGCCAGGTCGCTGTTCCTGTCACTGAGCGCGTGCAAAGAGCTGGGGCTGGTGCCCGCCGGCTTCCCTCACCACTCCCTGCCGACAGTGCAAGCAGTGGAAGCACGTGACACGACCGCCGAGCCTGCCCAGCCGCCTGCCAAGCCCGCTACGATACCATTCCCGCCACACGAGGAGCACGTACGACGGCTAGAGGAGTGGCTACTACAACACTTCTCGGCCTCCGCCTTCAACACCACAAGGAGCCCGCTGCCCGTGATGGACGGAGAGCCTCACCACATCCACCTGGCACCCAACGCTGTCCCCTACGCCTGCCACACGCCCGCCTCGGTGCCGAAACACTGGGAGGACGAGGTGAAAGCCCAACTTGAAGACGACGTACGGCGAGGCGTCATCGAGCCTGTCCCGGCAGGGGAACCCACGGAGTGGTGTGCCCGCATGGTTGTGGTAGCAAAGAAATCAGGGCAACCGCGGCGCACCGTCGATTACCAGCGCCTCAACGCCGCATGCCGCAGAGAGACACACCACACCCCCGCCCCCTTCGACATGGTGTCTAGTGTCCCCAAACATTGCTTCAAGACAGTGGCTGACGCTTATTGGGGGTACCACCAAGTCAGGCTGGACGAGGAGAGTCGAAGTCTCACCACCTTCATCACCCCATGGGGGAGGTTCAGGTACCTCCGTACCCCCATGGGCCACTGTTCTGCTGGCGACGCATACACAAAGCGCTTCGATGACGCCATCCAAGGCATCGTGAGGAAGCACAAGTGTATCGACGACACCCTCCTCTACGACAGCAACATCGAAGACGCATTCTGGCACATGTACGAGTTTCTGGTGACCTGTGCAGCCAAGGGGATTACTTTGAAGTCTGAAAAATTCCAGTTCGCACGGAGGGAGGTGGATTTCGTGGGTTTTCGCCTCGGCTGGGAGGAGTACAAACCCACAGACGAGCGCCTAGCGGTAATCAAAAGCTTCAGGATGCCTGACAAGCCCTCCATCTCAGACATCAGGTCGTGGTACGGGTTTGTCAATCAACTTGCCCCATTCCTCGCCACAGCCCCAATCATGAACGCCTTCAGGGAGCTCCTGAAGAAGCCGTGCGGAAAGGCTGTGTACTGGGACGAGCACCTGCAGGAGAAATTCCGCCGCGCTCAGGACACCATATGCCAGCTTGCAAAGGACGGCCTGGCATATTACGACAAAACCCACCCCACAGTTGCCCTCACAGACTGGAGCAGGGAGGGCATTGGATTCATTATCCTGCAGCAGTTCTGCCACTGCTCGTCTGCTGCCGCTCCCTTCTGCTGCAGGGCGGGCTGGCGTCTGGCCCTGTGCGGAAGCCGCCACCTCACGGCCGCCGAGACTGGTTACGCCGCGGTAGAGGGGGAAACCTTGGCTGTGGTGTGGTGCCTCCAGAAAGCCCGGCTGTTCTTGTTGGGGTGCCCGAACCTCACCATCGTCACCGACCACCGCCCTCTCACCAAGCTGCTGGGGGACAGGGCCCTCACAGAAGTCATCAACCCACGACTCTTCCGGCTCAAGGAGCGAACGCTACAGTACCGCTTTCAAGTCAAATATCTGCCAGGAAAAAGGAACGCCGCAGCCGACTTCCTGTCCAGGTACCCAGCCCTCAGAAGCCCCACCACAGACACCGACGCTGACCTGGATGAGGACCTCACCGAGGCAGTAGCAGCCGTGGTCATTGCCACAGCCGAACACGAGGGTCACGTTCTCGACGAGTCAGCGGTGAGAAAATCTGCAGCCGACGACCCTGTCTACCAACTACTACTGGCCAAAATGTTGGCCGCGGACTGGCACCCACACAAGGCGCAAGAAGTGGCCTGCCTGCGCCCGTTCTATGGCGTGAGGGACCGGTTGGCAGTCTCTCAAGACCTTGTCACATACACCTTTGACCAGGGTTGTGTGCAACTCATGATTCCTGAGCCCCTCCGCCCACAGGTAGCAGCAAACTTACACGCTGGTCACCAAGGGCTAGATTCCATGCTGCGGAGGGCAAGGCAATGTGTATACTGGCCCGGGTTGGAAGGAGACCTGCAGCACTACCGGGCGTCGTGCACGTCATGCGAGATGCACGCTCCCTCTCAGCCCTCAGAAACACTCGTCATCACGCCGCCCCCAGAGTACCCATTCCAATCCACAGTGGCGGACATGTTTCAGCATGAGGGGCACACCTACATGGTCTACGCTGACAGGCTCACTGGATGGCTAGAACTCGCCCATTTCCCACACGGTGCTACATCTAATAAAATCAAGAGTCAAATGAGGCAGTACTTCACGCGATGGGGCGCCCCGGAACAGCTGTCCACTGATGGGGGGCCGAACCTGGCGAGCGAGGAAATGTCGGAATTCCTCAAGAAGTGGGGTGTCATTGCACGCCTGTCCTCAGCACAGTACCCACAGTCAAACGGGCGGGCCAAAGCAGCAGTCAAGACGGCCAAAAGAATCATCAGAGCCAACACAGGTAGCGGGGGCTCATTGGACACGGACAAAACCTCCCTCGCTGTGCTGCAGTACCTTAACCTAACCTCTTCAGTCATTTCCCTCTGGTAAATAGAAATCAGTGAACAAGGCTTTTGCAGCTTCCTTGGATATCGTGTACCTACCAGGAAGTAAATTCTTTTACAGTCAGTGTCAAGAACAAATCCAATCCAAATCATTCAGCATTCTTGGCAGCCTGACCCTATCTATTTCTGCATTATTAAGCACTTTCAACTCCTCAGATTCTAGCAGTGGATCCATAACCTAATAAAATGCATGGTAACAATAATAATCATTCACTCAATCAATTTAGCAGTCAAGTATAACAGTAGCTGTGCACTAAGAAAATAAACCATAATCATTGCTTCTTGACACTATGATGATGGAACTACTCTGTAACTATGCCATGAGACAAAACAATAATAATGTAAATGATGAACAAACACTGCACAGGGAAATAAATGGAGGAGCAGGAGTACAAGTATTGACACACCTCACTGCAGAGCACCTGAGCGTTTCCACCCTCATTTATATACCTCAAGGTAAAAACTCTATCATCAAAACACGAAATCGTAAGATGTTTTCAACAAAAATGATATTCAAACCAAAATAATAGAAACTGAAATTAAAATAACTCACCTGGGGTGCCTGGTATTGTCTTGATCTCCTGCTAGAATCATGAGTCTTGAGAAAGCAATGCGAATATAGTATTTTCATTACTACATTGTTCTATTCAGAGTTTAAAAATTACAATGTGTATTCTATTTAATTTATTACATAAAATGATCATTTGTAGGAAAAAAATTGTTTCTCACTCACGGGAAAGGGAGGCCTCTCGGCTACTTACTTTTGCCAGGCTATTCCAATATGATTCCATCACTAACCCTGGCGAAGGAAAGTCTGGCGACGTCTGTCACTGGTTTTAAAAGTACGAAATTGTTGATCGCCTGGCGAAACTGAATGCCTCACCTGGCGAAAGTTTTTAAAAGTACGGCCAATAGTCTCAATGGGTTTTATAAGCAAAAAAACACATTATATTGCACAATTTGTCATTTCTGATGCACTAGAAAAAAAAGTGTTTCTCCTACTCTCTTCCCTACAGTTCCCGCATCGCCTGTGCCTTGATAATCCCTTGGGATGAAAGCCTGACATCCTTGGAGGTGTGTGGGAGCATCTGAGGGATTTTTATGGGAGGGTTTCTTTTTGCTTATTTTTTTTGCAAAAACATTCAAATTTTTCTAATTTAGTTTTCTAATTTAATAGTTTCATTATTAAGTAAGAGGATTATATTTAGTGTACGGGATAGAATTAATAAATTTGTATATTTACTATTTTTCTTTAATTTTCCAAAATCAGGTATAAACTACCCACGTTCTGTGGCTGTGCAACAGGGAAATGGGTTCAGTGTTCCAGGGTTAAGAGGCACATTTTATTTACAAGATATATAAAGGACACTACAAGGGTATTATCCTGCACTGCCCTTTCAGGTAGGGTGTCATGGCGCCATCATGCCAGCCTGACTCCAGTCATCACCATGGAAAGTTAGAAAGATTGTGATCTATATTTTCTGTTATGCCTTTGAAAAACAGCAGCTTTTATCTTCACAACCTTGAAGTTTGGCACTATTTCCTCCCTTGGTGAGTGTTAATGTATCTTCTTAGTACATGTATATTGATTTCAGATGTCAGCCATGAGGAATAGCGTGTGACTGCCATGGTACGTACTGGTTAGGTTAGGTAATGTTAGGTTAGCTTAGGTAATGCTAAGTTAGTTCAGGTTAGGTAATGCTAGGTTGGGTAATGCTTGGTTAGGTTAGTGTCCTTAAGATTGTGTTCAGAGGGATGAAGCTCCCCCAGTCAGGTTAGGTTAGGTTAGGTAATGTTAGGTTAGGGTAGTGCCCTAAAGATGGGTGGGGGTCCCGAGGGAGTGAAGCCCCCCACCAGTTAGGTTAGAAATTTCTTCATTTGTCAGAACATGGTATTTCATCCTTACTTTTACATGACTGTCCAAATTTGCCCTAATTTGGCTTTCTGCATTCCCCTCCCAAACCCCCAATTCCATACAGGTCTCCCAAACTTGTTACAGAAAAGGAGTTGTGTAAGGAGGAGTTATTGTAAATTTCTACCATACTAAGGAACCAATGGACCTTGGAGATTAATTTTCCCAAGGTGAAATACAAATATTATAAGGTGTATATGGTTAACATATTTAATTTCCCTGAATTATTATTTGAACAATGAACATAGATGAAGGGTGGGGTAATTTAGATTAAATGTTCCAGTTTTGTAAATAACATGTTGGACAGAAACTACTATCTTCTACAAGCCTTAGTTTTATCTGTTCTCATTTAAAAGAACATTCCCAGCACATAACAGAAGACAGCTGGAGCCAACAGGCTTATGTACACCAAGGATATAATGGACCAGGCAATGAAGGATGTCGGAAGCGGCATGCCAATACCAAAGTAGGACTCTGCATATCGTAAACTTAAATGTTGGTGACTATGTGGTGACAAAAATTCAAAATTACTAACAAAGGAAAGGGCCTTTTGCTATGTTGGCAAACTGCTGGACTAAGTGAAACCTGAAAAAGACACACTGGGACATAGTATTTCTGGAAGATGACCAGTGTTGGTAAAACCTAGTATCTCTCCAGAAATCTGATGTTCCTGATATATATATATATATATATATATATATATATATATATATATATATATATATATATATATATATATATATATATATATATATATATATATATATATATTAACAGTGGTGTTCCTCAGGGTTCTGTCCTGTCACCCACTCTCTTCTTATTATTCATTAACCCGTACGCTTCGGGCGACGGGAATTCCCGCTCGGGCGGAGGGCTTCGGGTGGCGGGAGTTCCCGTCCTCTGCTGTCCCGCCAAGATTTGTACTCCCGTGACGTAATTATTATTTCCTGTGGTTGATGGCATCCCTGCCCTACGTTTCACGCAACTTCCCAGAGCACTACAGACCACTATGGCGGACAGATATGCTGATAATGATTTCCCTGTGTCTGGATGCGTGGAGGAAGGGAGCGCGCCAGCGGGCCCCAGTTCCTCTACCCCTATAATCAGGGAGCGCACTAAGCCACCGCATGTGGTAAATTTGAATAACAGTGGTATCCTAAGAGCCTTGTTCGATGAGTTTCGTAAGGAGTTATTTATATGAGTTTCAAACCTGCGTAATATGTAGCCTAATGAGTGTATATATTCGATAATTGTACTGTGTTTATGAAAGTTTTTTTTTTCATATGATGACCAAAAAAAAAACATTAAGTTTCGCAAGGAGTTATGTATATGAGCATCAAACCTGCATAATATGTAGCCTAGTGTGAATAATCACGCTGGTATGAGAGAATGCATGCTGTGTACGTGGTGGCGCGGGGAGAGGGAGACCCAGGCCAAGGTCAACAGCACCCGCACGAACAAGTGCGCTCGGCTTGGCCAAAAGTAGCACCTCTTCCCAACATCATATCTCTGCCGGGCTGCAACCTAGACAAATTCAATTTATTTCATCGTGAAGAGGAAGGATTGGCGGTGAGATAACACTAAAAACTACTATGTTTTCGTTTGAAATTACCCCACAGGGTACTGATGAAGAACACCTATTTTTCTGAAATTTATCAATACTGCTCGCGCGCTGAGAGGACGACAATAGTCCTCTAACCCGAGGTCTATGGGTTAATGATCTTCTAAGGCTGCTTACACACGAGCGTTTCCGTACGCGCTTTCGGGTGCGCGACGTTTTAACTTTCAATGGAGTGCAATGGGACCTTTCACACGACGCGTTGCACGCGCTAGCAACGCCGCGCAGACGCTGGAGCC